>NW_019730109.1:1044565-1060936 GCF_002891405.2 Cryptotermes secundus
TGAAAAAGAAAGAATAGAGATCTTATAGACATTTTAACTTGAATTAAGTTTTAAAAAGTGCTAATTTAAAAATCAAATCGACGCGTGTAGATAAACAAAGATTTTATACAATTAGAAAGACTGGTAATTTTAAATTTTAACAAGCAGTGTAACAGCTACGTGAGTGATACACACCTGATGATGGCCGTTTAGGGCCGAAACATGTAGTGTGGAGGAAAAGAAGTAAAAACTATAATAAAATTTGTTGCACTTAAGACGGTATTTATCCATATATAAAACTTTCCTCATACAAAAAAATATCCCACCTAAGAAGAGCAATTCTAAAGACACATACTGAACATTATACCCATTTAAGAAGTTTTTGTTGGATTACATTACACATGTACAAAAGAGAATGACTAACAAAACTGATGCTGAAATAAATATATTGCAGTGCTTAACAGCACTTAGTAGAGGTAAAGTTATCCCTGTCTAGCTGATAGTGTGTTCTTTGTGTGCAAGATTTTATACTGTGAACATGTGTGATGAATTTTGTGAGGTTGTGTGAAAGGAAACTGACTTGTGTATTATATGCAGATGCATATATGGCTACAAAATCAAATATAAAACTTACAGTGTCATAAAGCGGCCTCCGTAGTCTAGAGGCAACGTTCCCACCTCATTACTCGTAGTACGCGGGTTGAAATACCCAGCGGAGGTCGTCGAATTTTTAAGGGTGGAAAAATTCAGGGAACAAGTCTCCGGGAGGGACTTTAAGCCATGGGTCCTGTGTCATAGATTTACGGCACGTAAAAGAACATCATGTCTCTAGGAGACCTCTGAGCAAAATTAGGCAACATTTCCCGCCCAAGTAGTTTCCAATTCCTCCGGTAGATGGGGGAAGTATTAGGTACCACTGCCAGAGGAGGGGAGACCTCTCTGACAGAAAGGGACTATTAGATACCACTGCCAGAGGAGGTTGGAACCTTGCTGGCAGAAAGGGGCTGATAGTAAGCACCAGTACCGGTAGGGTATGGAGACAGTAGAAATTAAAGGGGGACACACAATGGATCACTAACCGGTCTAAGTGCATGGGGAAACCCACCCCCTCAATACGGAATACAGTGTCATAAATTTTGAGAAATTGGAGGTCATTAAGAAGGTGGATGCTCAACCACATGTGATGTACACAAAGGTTGAGGAACAACTGAGCATACCAATGTCAATGCTAAACAATATTTTGGTGAACAAGTACTTCAGCAATGTGTACCTACTCAGCGAAACAGAAAAAAAGTTATAAACTTGTAGATATGAGAGGACTGAATCAGTGCTCCTAAAATGGTTTAAGCAGAAATGGACATTACTGTATATATACCAATTCAAGGTCAGATGTTCAAAGTCAAGGCTGATGAAATATGAATTCACTTGATATATACTGTATTGTACATATAACGTTTTTTTATTATTGGTTAAACACTTTAATCTGCGATTCATATGTATTTTATAACATGTTTTGGCTGTAGGAGGCCATCATCAGGCATGATGATCCTCAGACTGCTCCATTGCACTGTATAAATTCATTGTGCACAAAACATATAAAATATGAAAGTTCTAAAAGTTTTCTAAAGTTTTCTAGTTCCTAGTTCTTAAAAACAAACTGGGTACCAGGTACTATAGTAGAATGTATGATTAATATATTATGCAATTTTTCTGTGTTCTCCTTTACTGCATTCCAGTTCTTGTTGATGTTGCATACTGTCATTGCAGAGATGTGTATATTCTGGATGCTTTTAGGTTTTGGGTGTTGTGCTGGCTAGTGTGTGTGGACTTTCACATATGCATTTGTATCATACATACCTTGACGCCCATGACCATCCTTCAGTTTAGAGTCTGCACCCTGCAGTAACAGCATCCTTACTGCCTCAAGTTGCCCGGTACTGGCTGCACAGTGGAGTGGCGTGAATTTTGATTTCGAAGCCACTAAATTTACATCAATATTAAAGTCTTCAATCAGCATCCGAATCACCTTGCAACTTCCAGTCTGAGCTGCCACATGTAGACAAGTTAATCCCATGTTATCAGATTCAGTGACAGAAGCACCACACTTCAATAGCACCAGTGCAACACTGTCATGGTTTCCCTGACAAGAATCCATCAATGGTGTGACGCCACACAAGTCACGAGCAGACACAGCAGAACTGTTGTACTTGAGGAGAAGAGAGACAATACTACCATGACCATTAAGTGCTGAAACAAAATACATTTCAATAAAAGTGACCATGTGTAACTATTATATTTTGTACATTTTCAGCAGATAAAGTACACAACAAAATTACAAATCTTAAATATTAGGCGCACAAAATTAAAATTGTGTCGGATTTGAGGTTCTCACAGCAGTGACTATGATGAGTACAGTTTCCTGGGATGTAATGCCAGGTAGTCTGGTACAAGACTGACAACATTTTGGAGGAATGTACTGCCTCCATCTTTAAGACTGAAGAGTAAGCCAAAGCAATCAACCAGCAAGAAGAAGAGCTGTGCTTACTGCTTGCTGGTTTCTTGTTTGGCTTACGGTTTACCTTAAAAATTGAGGGAGTATGTACATTTGAAATGTCAGTGAACTTCTACCAGACTACACAGCATTACATCCCAGAAGAAAGTGCTTTCCAAAATGACATTTTCTTCCTCCAAATTTGTTGGAATGTATAAAGTAATTTATTACCACAATATAATGGTGCATAAGTTACTAAAATAATGCAGTTACTGTGCTGTTCCATAATCTACATAAAACTAAATGTAACAAAAGTGACATTCTCACCATACAAAATTTTGGGGTCCTACAATCCAGTCTCAGAAATTAACACATCTATAATACAGTACAGTGGCAGCACCATAGCTCAAGTGGTTAGTCGCTGGCTTCCTACCGCGGTGGCCCAGGTTCGATCCCAGGTCTGGTCAAGTGGGGTTTGTGGTGGACAAAGTGGCGCTGGGGCAGGTTTTCTCTGAGTACTCCATCATCATAATCACCCGGGGCAGGCTACAATAGGCCCATTAGTGGCCACCATGCCGAGTGGACCCAGTTGGACTCCACCCCCCACTAAGCGAATTTAAAAAGAAAAATCATACAGTACTGCTGATGGTATGAAAATAAAAAATATTATGACATGATTGAATTGCTTAACAAGAGACATCATCTGTTGTTAGGCAATGGCACAGTAAACATGCTGTTACACCAACAAACAAGTGAGCCATCGCTATGCAATGAATAAACATGCTACAACATAAGAACTGTTGGAGATGGTGTTTTCTGTGTGGTCTGATCTGAGGCTATATAACGAGGATATTAAGAGCAGAGGCCAACTCAGTAATAAATATCTGGTCATGAGCCCCATATGATGCTCAGAACCAAGACTTACTGACTGACTGATCGTCAGTCGCAATGTGACTTTGACTTTTGTTGCAGTGTCCCCCTGTGTGGAGGCAGGGTTGAATACCTCCACCGTGACCCTGTGGGTTGTAGGAGGTGACAAAACGGGAAATCTCAACTCTGAGACAGTAAAATGTGGTCGTGAGTCCCAAGGGACTTGGACCTGAGAAAGACTGTGCTGGCAATGACCAGCAGCATATACAAAAGACAGACCTGTCCTCTTGTCAGAGAGGGCGCCCCACAAAAACAAGACTGTGACTGTTAAACAGTAATAAATATCTGGTCATGAGCCCCAAATGGTGCTCGACACCAAGATTTGCTGACTGACTGACCGTCAGTCTTTGACTTTGACATTGACAGAGGCCAACTTAATTAGTCTCCAGAGATAACTAGGAAGTACTGTGAGCAGGGAGTTCTTCCAGAACAATGCAACTGGAACATGGATCACAACTAAAAGTATGGTGAACAACACCATATTAAAGTTCCTCACTGAGAAAAGTCTCCACTTCTTTACATTTTACCCAAAGGCAGAATCTGAATTTTCATCAAGTCTTGTTAAGCTAACTGCTTCATTTCTCACTGACAGAAAAAAAAATAGCATCATGGTAGAAGGCAATGTAGCCATACCACTAACACCACCAACTTTATTTGTAATTAAGATTCTTTTTAATTATAGTAATTACGCTTGGGATGTAGTAAGGAATATTCAAGGGTGACTTAGCTCATTTCTTGATTTCAGGAATATGGCCTGCTTCACTGCTACAAAAAAGAAAGGCAGGAAGCACCCCGCAGTGTTTTCCAGGAAATTCAGTTTGAAAGTTGACTGGTGAGATCCTTTGGTAAAGTTATACTTGACAGGTTTTGGACACCATACATCAAAAGTGGGAAGGCCCAGAGCGCACGCTACTAGTAGAATTTATCAATCGACTGTCAAAAGGTGTGTTAGGTCATCAAGGGTGAGAGTCCCTTGAAACAAGATGATGATTGGAGGAGTGAGAATTAGAGTAAACTCCCAAAATTCACACTGTTCCAGTCAACAAAATTAGGGTAGTGACTTGGAGGTGGAACTGAAGCTGTGAAGACTTCTTGCCTCAAAGCAGAATCAGTCTGCTAAGGCAGTCGCTGAATAACTCGCCAGGATCCAGCAGCAAAAATTAGTGTAATTCTAAGTTTTTTAAGTGTTTAAGTTGAAAGTAAAATCATTTTGAAGTGTGCTACTAGAACAGTCACCAATCACACTAAAGTAAGGTTCTTAAAGTCTGAATCTCGCTGGAGCATCGCCAGTAGGACTGTTAAGTGATACTGCTACTCTTGTAATTAGTATAATAATCAGTGTTATGGACTGAGATATTAAAAGTGCTCCTCAGCCAGCGTTGTGTAGTGCATACCGTTAGTCACTTTTGTCTCCCCGTTAGAGTGAGGCATTGATACCCCTCAGACTGAATCTCATTACCCTGATGCTAAACTATTACAGATCACCTGTAGTTCAGGTTCTTTCCCCCCTTTCTTCCTGAATAGTGGGCCATTACAATAAGCTTACTGGCAACGATCCCTCACTGTAACCCGTATCCCGTAAACTACCAATATTCACAATAACAACAAGGAGGAGAAGAAGAGGTGGATAAGAAGGATGCAGCAGGAACCTGCAAACTTGACATACCAACAGGTGAGAGGGAATGGTTAGAAAGAAGTCGCTCCCAAAGGTGGGAAGAGAAGAGCAGTTAGAGAGAGAGAGAGCTGGCACCAAAAGTAAGGAGTGTAGCAGTTATAGAAAAGAGGTGGCGACCAGCAACATTGGGCCAAGAGTGGTAAACGATGATTAGAGCAAATTTTGTACACCAAGAAAAATAGTGGCAGGGGTGGCTCAAGGTTTCATCGTTCCCATAATACAGTACAGTTTATATATAAATGATGCCCCTGTGACACCTGGAACTCAACTGCAGTTTCAGAGTAGTTACATAAGTCAAGGCATAATCTGCTGCACAAGCCCCTACATTGACAAAAAAAAACTGTATTATCTTGCATAAATATTATTTAGTATAGTGCAGTTACAAAGGGTGCACAAAATTCATAGTGACCTACACACCATGCTGAAACTACTGTGCAACAAATGTAGCACCTATAAGGAGAGAGGAGGCCCCATTTTGAAACAAGTACAAGTCTACAAGAGAACAAAAATTTTGGTCATGCATCTCAAGAAGACTGAAGCCAGGAATGACTGTGCTGGCAAAGGACAGCAGCAATTTAACTGGCCAACTGAAGCTGTCAGATGTGAGACAGTCACCAGCTGGTAAGGATGTGAACTTGGAAGCTGACAGTCTATGTTGCTGGCAGCTGTAACATAGCAACAGCTACTGAAGAAAAACTTGGGGGACTTAGTGTGTGCTGTAGTGAAAAGTTGGATGCATGAAGTAGCAAGAGCAGTATAGTTACTTGAAGTTATGATTTATATGAGTTCAGTAAATCCAATTACTAAATTCAAACCCTCTGTCTAGTCACTAACACATTACAGTATCAATGTGGAGTAGCATCCAGTGACAATTTATTAGTACAAGTGTGTGTGTGTGTGTGTGCGTGTGCACGCGTACACATGCACACATACAATGGCCTGTGGGAACATCCCACATACTATCACGCTGTTTCGCCGATCAACAGACAATGCTCACTCCTAAGTCAATAGCACATTGCTGTCAGCTCTCATATTTATACAGCACCCGCTGTCCATCTCACTTTTCACCATCACGCGCACTAACCAATCACATTGCTGCCACCACTTATATTTATATAAGCACTCGCTGTCCAGCTCACTCATAACCATCATGTGCGCTAGCCAGTAAGTGCTCACAATAGCAACTACAAGTCTAAGCTCCGCCACCAAGTTTGGTATAAAAGGCGCAGCTCCAACCCAGCAATCATCAGTGACCACATCAGCCAGTCAGCCATCACACTTAGTCCAGAGTGATCGGTCATCATCTCTTCACTGCGTCAGGGACGGCTGCCTCGGCTCTCCGGTGGTCATGCCCAACACACCGGGCAACTGGCGCAGCTGCTGTCACTACCACGCTCCGTGACCAGATGTCTTCCAGCAACTACGCTCTGCGACGAGGTAACCTCCGGCAACTGCCGCACTGCGACCAGACAACTAACTCAGCTGCCGCAACATTAGCCAACACACTGCAGCCAACATCTATTTCTACCGGCGCACGCAGCCCTACATCACCGGCCAGACAGACCAGCCGAACGGCCGTGAAACTCTATCTACCGCGGTGGAACAAACGGCCCTTTTCAGGGCCCAGAAACGTTCCGAAGTGGTTGTATATTGGAGTACCCACAATCCCACAGGCCTATAATGTAAGTAACACTTATAAAATTAAAGGAAATGAAGTAAAAGGAAATGTGCAGTACTTACATGCAGTGTGGAGGGGATATCGACCATTGGTGGAATGTATGTTGACCAATGCTGGAAAATTTTCTATCAAGAGTTTCACAATATCACAGTGGCCAATTTTGCAAGCAATGTGGAGAGCAGTCCAACCATCCTTATTCACAATATATGGATCTGCTTCATGATTAAGTAACACATGTACAGTCTGGAGTGCCATGGACCCTAATTTGGTGCTAGCAAGCATCAAAGGTGTCCAATCGCTTCTCTTTATCTGATTTACATCTGCTCCTAGCAAAAGAAAATGTGAAATACAATTATCAGTAAGTCTTGTGCAAGATTCAGAACATACATGTACATTATGTGTTAAATTCCCATGATCTGAAGCATAACTGGAAAGAGCTACTCAAAGAGCTTTTAAACTTGTTCTCAGATAGTCAACAGTTTCCCAAACAATTGTGCAGTCTAAACATTCAATTGATGTTAACTAGAAATCACAGCTAGTCATGTGTGAACAATGACTACATTCCTGTGTAGTCGGGTCATAGGGATATGGATTAATAGTGCAATCTCAGCTGAACTGACAAACCTAGCGTGTGTCTATATAGTTTATGCTTACCCAGATTACAGCAGATGCTGGATATGCTGTCTGTTCTACATTCATTCTGGCACCTCCATATGAAGTTTACATTCCCCTATGAAGTTCTTTTCAGAACAGATTCAACTTGAAACATTACACCCTAGCCTCCTGTGAAAGGCATATGAAGGATTTTTCAAGAATGTCTGAGCCTAATACAAACATCTCTTCGGTTAGCACTCAGCTGGGAACAGAAGTGGCTGCCAAAAAATCTCAACATAATGCATTCTGCCCTAAGATAATTATATCACTATATTTATTTTATTAGTCACCTAAACATCATATATACAATTTCATAAGACATTTTCTTCATTATTGAGGTGATCTTCAAGCTTGCTGCTTGCCACCTGTTTACATGCTGATATATTTCGTGGCATATTTTTGACCCTGAAGATGGAGGCGATATGTTCCTCCGAAACATCAGTTGACTTTCGACAGGCTACAGAGAGTTATATCCCAAACAAGAGTACTCTTCTGTCCTAAAGTAGCTGCCCTTTTTGGGTTCTATCCTGATCTCTCAAATCCCTTTCTTTCACCCCACCTCTATATACTGTCACTTTCTCAACTCTGTTCACTTCACTTTTGAAGATGGAGAAAGCATCTCCTCTAATTTGTTTCTCCTGCTCTCAAAACTTTCAGAGGAAGCCTCCTACAGCTAGTTCAGTCTAAGATGTATACCATGACACTGTTCAAGATCACCTCAACAATGAAAAACTCTTACAAAATTGAAGTATGTATGCTGATGTTTATATGACTATTAAAATCAACAAATAAACTCCATGGCTTGAGTCCACAAGCAAACTATACCGACCGAGTGACTGAGTGACTGCCGTGTGTTGGCGAAATTAGTGCCAAAATGCATGATTTAGTTACTTAATGCAGCATTAGATATGTAAATGTAGTGTTCTGATTTTATTTCTATAAAGGTATCATAGATTTTGTTTGAAAATTTAATTGCACTCCTTTATGATTCCCTACTTTATGACTTACCACACTCTATATACTCATCCTCAAATTATCTTGTCTGAACATTTAATTGCAGTTTCTTACGATTCGATACTTTACGAGATACCACACTTTGCACACTGATCCATCAGCAGTGAATTGGAAAAGATGGGGGATGTAATGATCATGGCCTGTTCTAAGGCATCATCCCAGCATGTGCCTCAAATGAATGGGAAAAATCTCAATCATGTGAGACATTATTTGAATCACATGCACCTAAGATAGATGTGGCACATGTTATCACTTAACCAACCATTTTTTTTTCTTTTTGTAAAATATACGTGGTGTGTTCAAAAAGTATCGAGCCTCCTTTTTTCCCGCGTAAACCAATGAAGCGCGGGAGGCTCCCTTCGGTGGAGATGTGGAGGGGAAATTCATGCGCAGTCGTGAATTTTTTCCTGCCCGCAGAAAGCATGTCGCTGGCAGTTGGCCTATGAGTGAGGATGTGTAGTGAGCGCTTGTCGGATTCCAGTAAGGTGTAAAATGACGGAACAACATGAGCAGCGATAATGCATAAAATTTTGCCAAAAGCTCGGCGATACCCAAGTGGAAACCATTCGCAAGATTCAATAGGCTTTCGGGGACGATGCCATGAGCAACTCACAGATAAAGGAGTGGTACAACCGCTTCAAAGATGGCCGCACATCAGTGGACAGCGACCCGCGTTCAGGCAGACTCTCATGAAGCCGAAATGAGAATGTCATTGAGCAAGTACGGACTTTGGTCATGGAGGACCGTCGTATCACAGTCCGAGAACTTGCAAACGAGATAGGGGTAAACATTGGATCGGTACGTTCAATTTTGACCGCATCTGATTCAGACTTTCGTCGCCGAATACAACATCCCTGTGGTTCATCAGGTTCCCTACACCCCCAACATGGCTCCGTGTGACTTTTGGCTATTTCCCAAGCTGAAAATGCCACTGAAAGGAACCCGATTTGAGTCAAAAGGAGACATCATGTGGAATGCGACGGCCCGGCTGATCACCATTCCAAAAGACACGTTCCAGAAGTGTTTCCAACAATGGTGGAAGCACTGGGAGAAGTGTGTGCATTACCAAGGAGACTACTTTGAAGGGGATTAGGGTTTTGTACCTCCAAATCAATAAATGTATTTCTGCCGACCAAAGGTTCAGTACTTTTTGAACACACTACATATGAATAACATTCAGTATTAAAGTAAATGCCACTGATGGCATACAAATTAAGACTTAAGATGTATGTCCTATGGCAAACATGTTCTAAAAGTGAGACATACCATGCTGAAGCAGATAATTTACTGTTCTATGACAACAGTTCTGTGCCGCTTCGTGAAGAGCTGTCTTCCCCAAGTTATTGTATACATTTATCAAATGTTCTCCATCCCATTTCTCTATCAAGTACCTGAAAGACATTGCATGCGACACCACATTAAAAATACTGTTCTTTCACATAACTGAAGTAATCCATGGACTGAATCCTAAAATACAATTTGTCAAATTTAATACTTATTTGCACAGTAGCTTTTGATGCTCAGTGGCTTTGCTACGACAGAATGACCTCCTGAATGAGGTTATTGGCTGTACGTAGACAACTGGTACAGTTCATCTAACATTTCCACAGTGTGCACTGTGCAGCAACAAATGTTTAAGGAAGAGTTCCACTGAATTACAACCACATACCAGAGAGCTTGGACATATCTCACAGTCTCCCTGATAGCTACTTTCATGCAGAACATTACAATTACGGAAAGTCATCATGAGTTTCCAACTGTAATTCAGTTAAATCTTACAATTTTGCGCCTGAATTCATAAGTTTTATATTATGATGAATGGTACTACTTGAAGAAAGCAGTCTTCTGGGATTTGTCACCATGTATATGTGGTGTTAACCGACGTTTTGGAGGAACGTATCGCCTCCATCTTAAGGGTAGAAGAAAAAATATTAGAAATCTGCAAGCAAAGAGACCGTGAGAACCGGTAANTCACACCAATATCTTGGCTTTCAAATTAATCAAAGCATGTTATATTGCAAGAGCAATCAGACCTTTCTTATCTTTAAATTCCTTAAAGATAATCTATCATGCTTATTTTCAGTCACTTATAACATACGGATTAATTTTCTGGGGACCTTCTTCCCACAGTACGAATATTTTCAAACTCCAAAAGCGAATGGTTAGAATACTAATGGAAGCAAGACCCAGGGATTCTTGCAGAACATTTTTTAAAATTTTAAATATACTACCTCTAGCATCTCAGTACATACTCTCCTTGGCTCTGTTTATGGTTACCAATAAATCACTGTTTAGACAAAATTCTGAAATTCATAATTTTAATACCAGGAATAATTCTATTTTTTTTTTTTCCAAGGACTCACTTGACGGATGTTCCATAAAAGTCCCACATACGCTGGTGTTAAGATATATAACCATCTTCCAGCTGACATTAAGGACTTTGCATGTGATATTAAAAGCTTTAAAAAGGCAGTATTTGTATTTGCATGAGCATTCTTTTTATACCGTGGATGAATTTTTATGAATAGAACTTGATAAGTATTTTTATTGTAATAGTAACATCATTGTGTCAGTATTTACAATGTTCTATTTTATAAATTTTTATGCATAAGACATATTTCTGATGGTAATAGCAACATCATTGTATCAGTATTTACAGTGTTTTATTATTTTTATATTTTTGACAAAATCTTTTAAGGGTTGCATGTCTTATCTATTTATCATTATTTATTAATATCGTACTGTCTTGTATTTTTGACTTTTCTATATCCAATGGTTGTACCATTATGGACCAACAGAATAAATTAAAATTGAAAAAAAAATCATAATGGTGCAATATTTTAGTTTGTAAACGTGGGGGAAGAAACCGTTTGTGAGATCTAGGCACAGTGGACCCTATTACAATGCATTTTTAAAGTAGAATATGTGTCCCCTGTTTTGTAGTTCCGGTTAGTCAGTGGTTAACCCTAGAACGGAATTCTCTACACAGCGGGAAATTCCCAGACTGACAAGCGACCCTCAACGACTCTGTTTGGTGAGTTGCGCTGGTCGTTATATCGATTAGTGGGGTAAATTATGAATAAACCGTGAGAAACAAAGGAAAGCAAACTTGATATTTCATACGGCGTGTGACAAAAATTAATTCTCAGCGGAAACAACAGGTATATTTTACTTACGAAAACACATGTTATGCATATCTTTAAGGATCTGTCATTATTTGCGGAATAAGTCTACCAGCATAACTATTTAACCATTGCACTACGTAACCCATATATCACCTCACGATCTCTAGATTACCACGACGAGCAGCGACGTGAAGAGGACTATCTCCGCACTTCAATCTGCAGTGTATCCAGTGTTTATTATTAACCATGCCCTGGTTAACCACGCTCTGGAGCAGTACCACATCCCCATTTAGGCTGCATGCAAATATTTCATCGACAAAAGACTTGTGGGATGTCATTATATAAAGAGGAAACCACTTGTTGAACTGTTCTATAATATTTATTACAGTTGCACAGTATACACAGACGAACTTGAGTTTGAATAATAATTACAATAGTTGAACTCCTTAAACACTGAACTAAAATTATAGAACTGTAGAAATCTATTACTGTAAACTTCCAAGTCAAAGTCACATTGCGACTGACGGTCGATCAGTCAATAAGTCTTGGTGTCGAGCTCCATCTGGCGCTCAATGTGTCTTATATAACCTAGAGTCGGACATATGAAAAACATGTCATTGTCCGTATTGTTGTAGGTTTTGCCTAGCAACCGCTGTTTACTAGCCGTTGACAAGCAACTATACTTGCGTTGTCACATTTGCTTTAATGTACGCAGTTCCCACAGACTTATCAGTTCTGTTATCTGTAGGGTCCATTCCAGTTATTTTACAGACACTACAAACCACGAGCCAAATAACGCATTCACCACATTATTGAATTTCCATTCCTTTCGTGGTCCAACTAGTACCTCCATAACCCTCCATACATTACGTATCGAAATATACGAGCCTAATCATCGACTTCACTTTATACAAAATTTCTGCAATATTGCGTTTCTTTTCGGAAATGTAATCATAGAGATCAATTAACTGGAACGTGTTTCAGACGTAGGGTTCAAAGTATCAGCTGTTTTAATCATTACTCGGAAGATCTCTGCTGTGCTTTTTAGGGGCATAGTAAACAACCTTAATGTTAAAAGGTTGTAAAAATTCGCATTTTATTTACGTGGTAAATGTTACAAGATTATAATGTTGTAAGAGCTAGGTTTTTGTTAGGGTGGAGAATTGAGTTCTCCTTGGGACGTACTGGAACAAATCAGCTGTTATGTGTTGGTAGTCCATTGGTGATGAGAATATGTGCGTATATTTTCGAAGAAAAGAAGCTAGTGTCAGTTTTTACGTAATATAGGCTCAAAATCGAATTCACATCATTAAGATGTAGTTTGTTTGAATTCCAATATTTATTAACAATTAACAACTGTCAAATGGGTAACAACGGATCAAAATTTGTGAAAAAAATTGTATCTCCATTTAGTAATACAATCGATAGCACGGGTACAGATCATCCTCGGAGCATTGTGAAATCAAACAGCCCGGTCTTGGTAATTTCAAGAAAGGGGTAAGTCTCGTTGGAGATATTATTTCATGAATATATATAGGTATTACTGTATTAACACATCACCGTATCTAATGTGATTTGTATTTCGTGAAAAATATTCATTTTCTAAATAAGTGGGATTCTCCTGTGAAGTTTAAGTTGTAAACAAACAGGGAGCAACTTTACAACTCGAACACGAAGGCCATGTATACTTGTCAGTGAATGTGAGATTTATTTTAGGTTACACAATATCAGTTATTTGTGAAGATCATTCATCTCGCCCTCTGGGTTGAAAGAAAAATAACCTTTTGTCCCTGGCAGGATTCTGCTGACTTTCTGAGATAAGAAATCTCCCCACCATTTCAGCTGTTGCAGGAGACAGCATATGGCCTGATTTACATTTTCGCTTGACAAAACTTCATTTTAACCACTAATTTCAAGGAGGCCTGAATCGTGTAATTTGCAGCTTTGTACTCTTGTTGAATTTTCCTAAATAACAAGATCTTTAGAAAATCCACCAGAATTTGAAACTTTTCACTCTTTTTACATAATATGAGAAATTCTTCCTTCAACTGCACTAGCATTTCGACTTCACCTGACTTCAAGACGTCTGCCTCTCCAGAGGAGTCAGTCATCTAAAGGGAATAAAACAGGGGTCAGCCATCTAAAGGGAGTAACAGGAGTCGGTTGTCTAAAGGGAGTAACAGGAGTAACCTCCCGGACGTCAAATCAGTGTTGGCCCAGTCTGGGACACAAATTCAAAGGCTACAGCCTTGTAATATGTAATTCAAGTTCACATCTACGATAAAGAGCAACAGTGTTGGTAAAGTGTGTGTTTTAAGTGTTCTCTATCTCCTGGTGTGAGCAAGGCCCAGAAGTCACCCTGAAACAGAATCTTGTCTTACCGTCTGAGCAGCCGAAACCCCAAACGCCCGCCCATCCATCTTGTGTCTGTCATATTCTGAGCCTGAAGAGAAAACTGCTCAATTTCCAAAACTATGCAATAGTTTTCCTTCATTACCACAAACTTTCTCTTCTTCCTGAACAGTAGTAACCATTTTATCATTCAGTCCAATGCAAGTTCCAGGTTTACTTTGAACTTGCACTGTATCCAACATATGAAGGATTACAATATTGTTTTAAAACATCAAGTACTTTGACACTTGTAGCATTTGCAGCCACTATAAACTTGGCAAAAATAAAGATTAATTTTCTGCTTTAAACCGCTATAGAATTTCCCATCATCAGGCAACTGTTCACTTTTTGAAATTGTTGCACTGCACTAGATCTTAAATAAATATATTTAAATGCTATTGCATTACTGTTGTTCACACTAAATACATCTGTTTGAGGACAAAACTCTTTCTCTGGTCCCATGCTGTTTTCCACTTGTGGCATCCATGTTTGTGCTACCTTCATGTGTGTGTTCCCACAAGTGGAGTGTATGTCACTAGATACAATAGGTAGTGCATCAGACATGTGCTTACATGAATAGACTCTACCACAGATTTCTGCTGACATGCTGTCACACTATACTCTTGTCTTTTCTCTGGCAATTAATGAGTGGGTCTTTCCATGTCAAGCACAATTTAGCTGCCAAATTTTCCACGACAGACTGTTTTATTGTCATTCACTTCAAGCTTTTGGAGACTAAGAGTATTCACATTCTATTTGCTGATGATGCCAGTTTTAATCTCTCAAGACAATCCAATAAAACTTAAAAATACAATAAATGAAATATATAGGATGCTGGATGACTGGTTTATAAGAAATTTAATGTCAATATAATGAAAACACGTTACATAAACTTCACTGTAAAAAATAATGTGGTTAGAGAAATGGGAGGCATAGGAATGGTTTTATTTAATTCAAATCACATAAAATTTCTTGGCCTGACTATCCAAAATGATATAACTTGGGATAGACATATAGATGAGATAATAAAGAAATTAAATACAGCTTGTTATATGATAATAAATGGTGTCTGTAAAAACATTAAAAAGTGTTTATTATTCATACTTCCATTCTGTTAGGACATATGGAGTAATGTTTTGGGGTAACTCAACACATGCAGAAAGAGTTTTTAAGATACAAAAGAGAGTTATAAGAATAATGAAAGATGTGGCTACAGAGAGTCATGCAGAGAACTGTTTAGGAATATAAATATATTTCCTTTAAGATCACAGTATATATACTCTCTCCTGATGTTTGTAGTAAAAAAGAGAGAAATATTTGATACAAATAGAGATCACTATGAAATAAATACTAGACATACTATGGATATACATATGAGCCAGGTAAATTTGGAGAAATATGGTAATTGGGTAATTCACATGGCCATAAGGATTTATAGTGCACTACCTAATAAAATTAAAGTAACTTATAATGATATAAATAAGTTTAAAAACAATTTAAAGGAATATCTTTATTTGAATTCTTTTTATACACTGGATGAATGATTATACAACTATATACATATATAAGATGTTGAGTAGTACAGTAAATGGATAATCATCGTGAATGTACCATAACCATACTTATAATTGAATGTTTCTATATGTTGTATTTGTTAAAGATATATGGTCAAAATATTCTGTTACTTTTGACAAAACTTTTATCTTAAATGATAATTTTGAGTGTATTGTGCTACAGAGTAATTGTGTTATGATGTAAACAAACATTGTCATATAATATAAGTCTTTTTGACAATTGCTTGATAGTATTAGCAAGATAAATTGACACAATTCTGTATCTAAGGCTTTAGCCTACTATAGATGTAATGGAATAAGGAAGAAATAATAATAATAACAACAACAACAACAACAACAACTAAGGTGATGAGTTTTATACCAGCTGGATCTAGCGCATGTGACAATTTCAACCTGACAAGATAAACACTTCTTGATGCCTTAACCATGATTTTGAGGTCATATAAAATTTAAATTATCACAATGTTAACCTTCCTTTGGAGGTAGCAAAATGTGCCTCACACCACACTGCTCCTAATTCAGATACAAACTTACCTCACTAGACATGGAGTGTGCAGCAAGGTTGTTATGACCATAATATAATTTCACAAGAAACAAATAAATTTATTTTCACTATTTTCTGGATGTGACACCATGTAATCTGGCAAATATTTACTGATATTGCACTCTCCTACCTTGAGAATGGAAGCAGCATATTTCTCCAAAACATCAGTAAACATTTAATAGACCACATGACATCATACCCCAGAAGACTGCAATTAAGTCACTGGTGTGAGAACCTAAAATGTCACAAAATTATTTTTGTCATTATTTGTTCTTGAACTAATTCAGAATAAAACTTATTTTATTTTGGATTAATT
>NW_019730109.1:1061187-1068936 GCF_002891405.2 Cryptotermes secundus
ATAATAATAATAATAATAACAACAACAACAGTAGGCCAATCAGTGGCCGCCGTGACGAGTGGACCCAGTAGGACTCCACCCTCACTAAGTGAATCTTCCACATACTTGCCCTACAGCTTTTTAATTGTGGAAAATTGCTGAAAATGTGTAAAACATGGCATTCAGTACCAGTTGTAGTCATAACTGAACTACAATTTCTTGATTGTTGTGAATCATAATTGTATATGGAATAGTTTTTCTTTCCCCGCTGTGAAAATCCGCATCCACTTAAGTTAGTTATATGACCAAAATGTCCAGTAGAAGAGGCTTTTGAAGATGCAGCCTGCCTCTTGTAACTTACGCTAGAATGTTTCCACTAAAATACTTGAGTACACTAGATTGTAAGGTGTCATCACAGGATGTTACCCACAGGAGAAGCAAGGTTTGCAAAATCTGCTGTATTATGTAACATTGAGATCAGTTATGTATGTTATGAATTTTGAGATTATCGCAGAAGTGATAATTGAGATCATGGTCTCCTGGATGTGATATTGTGAAGTTTGGTAGATAGGTACCAACATTTTGGAGACATCTCCCAGAAGATCATAATCTTAATTATGTATAAATATATGCAGTTATGTAAGGTGCATTTGGAATAAGAGGAAACTTTGCAACACTTCAGGTAGGCTGCCTTCTTATTTGGCCTTCTTGATCCCTTCCACTAGCTTTACTCAGTAAGTTCTGGAAGAGATTAGATCAAAGTTACTTATGTTATGAGTTCAATATTTTATCGTTTTCTGTTTAACCAGTGACCTACATAATTCATCAGGGAACTATTACTGTTGAGATGTACATACAAAAGAGAACTTACATGGAGTGCAAATAAAGATTTATTAGCAGTAACCCTGTTAGCTTAGTTGGTATAGCAACCGGCTATGGGCTGGATGACCAAGGGGTAGTTCAGAAATAAGTACCAGGAATCTTCCTTGGGGGTAAAGAACAGCCAGCACGTAAGGCTGACAACCTTACCACCATTTGTGAGCTGATTGTCTAGTTAATGTGGGACCCTCAATGCCTTACAACCCAATGGGCCTCCATGGCCTGTTGCAGGGACAGCTTTACCTTTACATTTGTATAGAGTGAGAATAGTAACTGAGCTTAAACATGTAGATGTTCCCCAACAGGTGTTGTTTTTTAATTAAATGCTGAAAAACGTGAACATTGGACTCACAGATCCACAGCTGCTGCTCATAACTGATGAAACATTGATTGATTGATTGATCAGTAACTGTCAGATGACAGGTCCACAGTCTCTTCCAAAACAGTTCCTCCACTTAATGTGATCTTCTGTTTTTGGAAAGAGACTATCCAGGAAAAGTGATAATGTGGTAGTTTTTCCATTTGCTTTCCACATCGCAGTACAGCAGCCGTTCAAACCACTCTGGTCACGCCTGTTGCTATACGAACTTGAACCATCTCGAGCATCATTTGTTCTGTGCTTCAAGTCGCTGCTGATGACGCTGCTTCCGGCATCAGTTTTTGGTTTTTGGTGTCTCTCTTCGTCTGATGCCTACCCTTTGACCTGTCCAGCAAGGGAGGCCCTGCCAGTAGCTACGCTACCGCTGGTATAGCTCTCAGGGTCCTTGGCATACTCAAACCCCCTCACCACGATAAGGTGGAGACACCAATGAGGGGGATGAAACATATTGCCACCTAAATGGTTTTTTGATTTTTAATTCTCAGAACACACAAATTTGACCAAAATGCCCTTGTGCACTACATCCCTTTACGTGACATTAAGATTGGAGTATGTTGTGCTGTAAATACAAGGAAAATCATTGGTCCAATGTTTTACAAAAAAAAAACATGAACTCACACCAGTGCATTAGGAATATGTTGCACAGCTGTCTGATGATGAGAGACAGTATGGTAACTGTTGGCAAGGCAGTGCTTCTGTGCATGTTACATGTAATTCAGTGAGTGCATTGCAAGAGGTATTTGAGGACAGAATCATCAGCACAGCACTGAAGCCTCCAAGAGTGCTGAATCTTAGTGTTTGTGACTTTTATTTGTGTTGTAATATAAAATGAAAAGTGTGCAGGAACATGCCTCACATTCTGAAGCTGATCAAAATGAGATAAGGAGATAATTTCGTAAATTTCAGCTGAATTCATCATGTTTTGCAGAGATGTTTTCAAACATGAAGGACATGTTTAAGGCTGTGAATTTTCTGTAACATGTGATTTTTTCTTCATATTTGACCTTTTGGTTTCTTATGTTACTTGAAAAGAAAGTTTGAAGCCACAGATTGAGGATGAATATTTTTGTGATGATTCTAAACCAACAAACATGGTATGGCCAGCAGAAGGGACCAGGGATAAGGCTGAATAAGTAATCAGTCTACCAGAAGTGTTACAAAATTTCTCTTTTTCTGACCACTTTGGATAATGTCATCAAGTTTGTCTTTGCAAAATAAAAAGAAATATATTTGCTTGCATACAGTGATACTGGTTGATTCACTGCAACCAATTTTGCATGATTATGGCCAGTAGAATTCATAAGTAAACTGCATTTGAAATTAAAAAGATTAAAGATCTATGTGTTGCTTCATTTTCCATTTCATTTTTAGCTCAATGTTCTTTGATGAAGATGGGGACCTAGCTCATGAGTTTTATATTGAAGTACCACCATTAAGGAAAGGATGCAAAGCCACAATGAAAAAAGTTCTCCATAATCTGATTCCACAGGTAAGCACAAAGGAGAGAGCTCAATGATTAAAGCTTCTGCATGAAATTTATATTTTATGTAGTACTTACAATAAAATCTTGTCCTCAATTTTACACTAGTATAATATCCATTTGATAGTCTGTCATGTTTTGGAGACATTCCATATTTTATTAAGAAAGTGAGATTCATTGGGTATCATTGTGTAAAAATATGTCTGCATTGTCGGCGTATTATTCTGTCCTCCAGTAATAATGTTTGAGTAAATAGCCTTTTTTCATGAAACCTGATATGGTGAACATTGTGCAAACCCCCCCCCCCATAATGACACTTCTTCACACTTTGGTAACATTAGCATAACTCCTTGTAGGAAATTATATATGATATACAGAAAGCTATGCAGTTTTTGTTAAAATGTAAAATAGTATGATGTCCATGTGAAGTGTGTAATGCTACCACTCATTCATTCATTTCCTTTATTTTCCATATATCCATACAGGCAAAAAACCTAGGGTGTGGAAATAGTCCCTTTGATAATAGATGTATACGTATAATAAATTACATAAGTCACACAACCAAAATCACACACACTAGTCAACTAACATAGACAATAGAACCAAAAAAAAACTTATTACAATTATAATTACTAAACATAATTTAAAAAGACCATTACTATAAAAACTTAAAAATTAATACAATTTCACTCAAATTACCCAAATTAACTGAATTAAATGCTTTCTTTATTTCATTTTCCCATAAATCAAAATACATTGATACAGGACTCGTCGTATACATACATACACATCCTCCACTTTCCATAAACTTCCATACAGGCAACAGACCTAGGATGTGGAAATAGTCACCAAACACATACACAAAGTCACACAAGCCACACAATGAAGATCACCCACATTAACTATCTAACACATACAACAATATGAGGCAAAAAGATAATATCCTGATTAACAGACATAAGTCACAAGTAACCACAATACAACCCCTCACATCTCCCATACCAACTGTATTAAAATGTGGCGTTAAAACATTCAAATTTATGCACATTTGTAATTAAAATACTCATTTAATGCATAAAAAGAGTTAGCATGTAAACGTCTTTTTAGGGAATGTTCAAAGGATTTCTGGTTATTAGATAATTGTTTCAGCTCTTTAGGCAGATGATTGTAGATTTTTGTACCTGAATAATTTGCACCCTTTTGAACTTTTAAACTATCCATATGCAGTAAGCATTGCAATAACGGGTGCTCTATCAGGCACAGATAGTATGCAGAATAGAAATGCTTGTATGAATCTGTCAGATGGAAGACTCACTTTATTTCCAACCTCCTCCTCCCCAAAAGAAAGAGTTTAGTTAACTTAAACTCAGTGACAATTGATAGGTATTCAGCTGGCCAAGTAATTCTATTCTTATGGAACCCCAAAATTCATTGTCATATTAAATAATGCTGTCATTTGCACTAAGTTTTGAACCCGTTTCATCCAGTTTACATGACTGCAACCAATTTCACTAAAATACATTTTGAATATTATCCTATGAGCTATTCCATGATTTTCCAAATATTCTCTTATATTGGTTTTCAGGTTTTCATGGCAGTGAATGTTTAGATTGAGGTCTGTGCTGTGACGCTATGGAGTTTTGGAAGTGGAGATGGTGGTCACCAAGACTACACAGTGTCTGAATGAATGGTCTATTCTTTTGAGATTTACCAACTAATAGTTTGTTGTGTTTCTTGTTTCCTTCACGCAGGCTACATGTATGACACGATCTACATCCTTTGCTTAGGCCTGTGAAGGACCTGTGGAATGTAAACAAATTCTGTTCCGTATGATTCATATTGTTTTTCATAATTAGTCCCTTTAGCAATGTTAAATGAAGAATACTAATTGTGAGACTTCTCACTGTGGACTTAACATCCATTCATATTCTTAAAAAATCTCAGCATTTAGTAAAAATGTTACCAATATAGTCTAGAAAAATGCCTTCACCTTTGTAATTAGTTTCATGGAATTGGGTCCTTCCATACCAGATGAGACAAAACTGAATTAGATTTCAAGCACCCTATTATCAGTTTTCATGCTTTTTATTTTATTAGTAGACAATTATAAGCTAAAAGTTTTCCTAAAGTTCCATTTTTTTATTATTAATAAATCCATATATTAATGAAGTTAAGATGTCTTTAGCATGCATTAGGCCATTTCATTCTAGTGGAGATACCAAGCAGAGCTAAGAAGTTGAATGCAGTTTGAGACATCGCTTGATTTATCCAACTGTGAAGCTATTCCTGCCAGATTTTGCTGTATTTGCTCCACCACTTATTTGCGGAGATCTTTTGATGTCCTTCATTTGAACCTGAAAGGAATTGTTCAGTAACGGGATCTGTATTCTTTTAGTTTTGCCTCTTTATCACACATCGGCTCAGGAGCCATAACAGGTCAGTCAGTATAGTGATGGGCTACAGGATGGATGACCAGGGTTTCATTTCTGGCAGGGGCAACAGATTTTTCTCTTCTCCACAGCATGCAGACTGGTTCTGGGGCTTATTCCATCCAGTGAGTACCACAGGCTCTTTCCCTGGGGGTAAATGAGCTGAGGCATTAAGCTGACCACTCACCTCCATCTGATTTTGAGGTGAGGAATAATGGAGCTATACCTCCACTCCCCCATACGTCTCTATGACGTGAAGCCGAATTAATTAAGCAGAGGGACAACTTTACCCTTTTACCACACATCAGCATGGCCGTTTTCTTGGCACATGATTTCACCAAGGTTCTTGCAATGTTATGCAGTGATTTTCTTTGGCAATCTTTTATGTCATGTGAAATCTTGCCTCGAATACTGGCTTCTTCTGTGGCGTAAATCCATGATTGGAGAGTGCCTCTTTTTTCAAATACATGCTTACTTGGTTTTAAGTAGAGCTTCTATCTCTATAGCATTCTGAGTATGAACTATCTGCAGGTGTTCTCTAAGCTTGGATGGCTTCATATATTCATTGATAAATACTCTGGAGTAAAGGAAGCGTTGTGGTTTTTGCAAACCATCTTCATCAAGCATGAGCATAAAGCCATAATGCACATACAGATCCTGGTAACAACACTTCTTTGACATGATCAGGTCAGGGGCAAATCAGGTATCACAGCAGGAAAGAAGTACAAAATTTAAAGGAAATGGTGCTGATATAATTCATTAACTGTTATTTTTGCCTTTAAATAGACATGTACATTGATAATAGTTTTCTCAGATTAATGAAGTATTATTAAAAATTTCAAACACAGCAGTTCTTGCAATTTTTAGTAACAAAAGAGCATCTGCAAGTTTTTTGTATTATAATGATTAAGAAAGCGCATACAAATTCCAACATGATACCAAAATGAAAGGAGCAAGTAGTAGCATATTGGTTCTTGCATGGGGCCTAACTTCTTTGCAGGAAACTGCAAGCAGAACAATGCACATAGTACACAATACACAGTATATGAATGTAACTGACTACCTAAGTAACTCACCAAATGTGCAGCTACTCAAGAATTTGCCAGCATTTTATGGAACCCGAATGTTCATTACTGTGTTGAAAAGAGCCCTCCACTGGTTCCTGTCCTGAGCCAGATCAATCCACTCCATACCACCCCATCCTATATCTCTAAGAACCGTTATAATATTGTCCACCCACCTACGTCTTGGTCTTCCTAGTGGTCTCTTTCCTTCTAGGTTTCCCAGTAATATCCTATATGCATTTATATTCTCTCCCATTTGTGTTACATGCCCTGCCCATCCCATCCTCCTTGACTTGATTAGTCTAATTATCTTTGGCGAAAAGAACAAGTTATGAAGCTACTCATTATGCACTTTCCTCTAATCTCCTGTCACTTCATCTCTCCTTGGTCCAATTATTCTCCTCAGCACCCACTTCTCAAACACCCTCAGTCTGTGTTCCTCCTTAATGTTAGAGACCAAGTTCCACACCCATACAGAGCCACAAGAAAAATTACAGTTTTTTTTTATTTTGATTTTTATGTTTTAGGCACTGATGAGAAGACAAAAGGTTCTGATCTAGAATGGTAGCAAGCATTACCCTGATTCAGTCTCCTCTTACTTTCCTCTTGAATCAAGTTTTGATTTGTTACTGTGGTTCCCATATATTTGAACTATGCCACATTTTCAAAGGATCTGTCAGCTGTCTTTATGTCATGATTTTGCCCTGCATTCTGGTGACAAGACAGCAACATATACTTAGTTGTCTCTGAGATAACTTCTAGACCAACCTTCTTACTAGCCTCAATTGAAGTTTCTGTATTTTCCTTTATGGTATCTTTGTT
Source organism: Cryptotermes secundus (assembly GCF_002891405.2). Taxonomy (NCBI): domain Eukaryota; kingdom Metazoa; phylum Arthropoda; class Insecta; order Blattodea; family Kalotermitidae; genus Cryptotermes; species Cryptotermes secundus. The sequence continues at coordinate 1,068,220 of NW_019730109.1, forward strand.
ATCACCTCTTTCACGTCATCAGCATGGACAAGCAGCTGTTGTATCACATTTAATTTCAGTCCATCGTGGTTTCTCTGGAGCTTCCTAATGGCATATTCTAAAGCAAAGTTGAAAAGTAGTGGCAATAAAGCATCTCCTTGTTTTAGATCATTCTGGATAGGAAAATTATCCGATGAATGCAAAAGATATCAGTTGTTGATCTGTTACATTGAAACCCACACTGATGATCCCCAATAATTTCATCTGTATATGGACTTAACTGTCAAAGAAGGATATTGGATAAAATTTGGTATGAAGTTGATAGCAGTGATATCCCACAATAATTACTGCATCAGTTTCATCACCCTTCTTGTTAATTGGTACAATAATGGACTCTTTCCACTGATCAGGCAAATCTTCCTTATTCCGAGTAGAATCAATTGGCTTATGGATCTCAGAACGTAATATTTCACCTCCTCCTTGAATGAATTCTGCCAGAATTGGATCGCTACCTGCCAATTTATACATTTTAAAATTTTTACTAGCATTTTCAACCTAAAAAGGACTAGGATTAGGTACTGAGAGCTCAGCTATATGTATTTCCATCTTCTTTACATCACTGACCCTATGTACGATGGGGTATCCAAAAGAAACCGAACTAATTTTTTTGTGGGCAGAGCTTTTGTAGTACCGTGTTTTGCCGCTATGAGCGCATAGAGCCAACATTCCTGAGTTGAT
>NW_019730109.1:1069084-1120769 GCF_002891405.2 Cryptotermes secundus
ATTTGTGGCAGTCGGGTGACTGGTTTTTCCATCATGACAATGCCCCTGCTCACACAGCCCTGTCTGTACCACAATTCTTGACCAAAAATGGTATGACTCCTGTTCCTCACCCTCCATACTCACCCGACCTTGCCCCGTGTGACTTTTTTTTTTGTTTCCTCGAATGAAAAGAGACATGAGAGGAAAAAACGACGGAGGCACTGTCAAGCATCTCAAAAGATGAATTTAGACAATGTTTTGAAAAATGGAATAAAAGACTAGACAAGTGTATTAGTGTAAGTGGAGAGTACTTTGAAGGGGATTCAAGGTTTGTGCTTAAAATTTGATAAATAAGTTTAAAAAAAATAAGTTCGGTTTCTTTTGGGTACCCCCTCATACATTCAAGAACTGAGAGAAGGAGTTCTTCCACGAATTCAAAATGTTGTGGGAATCTGCAGTCTGCAATCCAAACCTGAAGCAGAGCTGGAAGGAAGTAAATGGCTTGCTATATCTACCATTTTTTTTTTCCATGCTTTGCATATTCTTTTGCTTTGAAGATGGAAGCAGCAAGCTCCTTTGAAATGTTGGTAAGGATTTACCAGGCTGTATGGCATGACATTCCAGAAGACAGTAGTCTGTAGTCACTGTCAGGAAAACCTTGAATCTCACATTGTAATCTGTTGCAGAATTCTCCTTGTCCCAAACTGAAACCTTGGCAGTTAAGAGGTTTAAAACTCCTGCAGGTGATACAAGGTTGCTAAATTAACTATGTCAGTTGCCTGTATCGGTCATGGAAAGGTACTGTGTGTTTTTTAGGAGTGGAACATAACAAGGAAGTAGGAAATGTATTTTGGCACTTTCATAGATACATTCTCATTCTCTATATACTATAATTTTATACAGAGTTGGGCACAGAAACTTCCTTTTTGTGAAGACGCATTGTGAAGGGAAGGGAGGTCGCAGAAAAGTGGGGATAGGCTTGGCGAACGCAGCAGTCGCGGAAGTTTCTGTCTAATACCCCTCAGTAGGAAACATGAGGTGGACTAGTGAGCAGCGTGCGTCGAAGCCTATTTTTCGAAGAACCATTGCTACGTGGCAGTGCAGCGTGCGTTCCATACTCACTTTGTAATTAAGCCCAGAGGTCCGGTTCCCGACTGGTAATCAATTGTTTTGTGGGTAGAGAACTTTAGGACAACCAGAAGTGTGGTGAAAAAATCATCAGGATGACAACGGACTGTTATGATGCCAGAAAATGTGGAGGCAGTTCGACAGTTGATTTTGAGATCTCCAAGATGCTCTGCTTGCAAACGTGCAGTCGCCCTAGACATATCCAATCGTTCAATGTGCCGAATTCTTCACGAACATCTTCATTTCCATCCCTATAAAATTGTTATTGTGCAAGAATTGTCACCACATGATTTCCAGAACCGAATAACGGTGTGCGAAACGTTATTGGAAACTTTACCCCCTGATGCACTTGTTTTCTTTAGTGATGAGGCACATTTTCACCTATCCTGATATGTCAACAAGCAGAATATCCACTATTGGAGTTGTAACACTCCCAGAGAGTGCCATGAGAGTGATAAGGTGACAGTATGGTGTACGTTGTCGAGAGTTGGAGTTATTGGCCCTTATCTTTTTGAAGAAGACAATCATGCAGTTACTGTCAATTCACAGCGGTATGTGGACATGATTAAAAACTTTTTCGAACCAGCTCTTGAAGAAATGCATCTAGGAAATGTCTGGTTCCAACAGGATGGTGCCATGGCCCACATAGCCAGAGCTTCGATGACAGTTTTGAGGGCAAAGTTCCCCAGACGGCTCATCTTGCTTCGAGGTGACATCCCGTGTGCAGCACACTCACCTGATCTAACGCCCTTTGATTTTTTTATGGGGATACCTCAAGGCAGAGGTTTTGAAACATTGCCCCACAAACCTGCTTCAGCTGAAGAATGTTATTTGGCAGGAAGTAGCCCAGATTCCAGTGCACATGTTGGAACGTGCAGAGGGGAGCTTCAGAAAACGGTTGCATCAGTGCATAGGGAACGGTGGCCACCACCTTCAAGATATTTTGTTTAAAACTACATGATTTAAAACTTTAAAGTGTATTCTTTCATTAGCTAAACATGAATTTTGTTTATCAGCAATAAGTTTTCTTGTATTCGCCTTCAAAAAAAGGAAGTTTCTGCACCCCACCCTGTAGTATATGTGCTTTAGAAGTGGTGGGAAATTATGTAAGAATGGGTCAGGGCATGTTCCTTCCGCAGTTCATTCACAATCATCATACTGTTTTAAACTGCATGATCTGTTGAGCTGAAAAAGCTTCTGTCTGTATTAAGGAGGTTTTAATACTTCTGCCCTACTGGCTGTTGCATAGTGCTAGTGTTTTCTGGGTCACATAGTGGAGACTGTAGGAACTACTTGTATTTTGTGTTCTCATACACAGTGTGTTGTATATTTTGACAGTTCTTACATGGTACTCAAGACATTTCTTATTATTCTATGTGCTGGAGGTTTTTACAAAAAGAGTACAATTGGTCCTTAGTATACAATGCTCAACTTAAAACGTCCATGTCTATGAACAGCATAAGAACTCTTTCCTGTAAAAAATAATTACATTTCTTAATGGCAGAATAGTGAATTCACTGTGAATATAGAAACACTGAACTGAGGCTCACTAACTTGTATTGCAGGTGAATGTGGTTCAAGGTTAGCAGCTGCTGTGAAATGCTCACTCATTGGGATCATGGACTTGTATACATTCGAGTTTTGCTTTGTGATTTCTCATTTATTTCAGGTGTTGGCTGTTTATAGCTCTTAAAATGGCTGAGAAAAGAAAAAGTGATAGAGTTATCAGATCCTAACAGAAGAAGAGAGCAGTTAATTTGACATTATAGTGGCTGTAGTAAATAGCCTGAAAGAGATGAAACTCTGCTCTGCATTGGTAGTGCTTTTGGCCTTAATGACTATTGGAACAGTTATTTAGGAATTTTTGGAACAAGTAGATGCTTCTACACCAATGCAGTAAGCAGAAAGTGATAAAGATAGAAATGCTGTTGAGAAAATTGAAATTTTTGTAATGTGGGTGAGGATCGAAATCAAATGCACTTTCCTCAAAGTCTAAGCCTTGTTTAAAAGGGATATATGAGCCTGTATGATTGTTCAAAACCAACTGGTTTTGGAGATGATGCCAAGGCTTTCTAAGCAGGTTGTGGGTTGTTTATACAGTTTAGATATAAATCTGACCTTCATAACAGAAATCTGAAAGGTGAAGCAGCTAGAGCTGATGAAAAAGCAGCAGCATATTATATTGTAACAGTTGACAGAATTGTGAATGAAGGGGTATACACTACTTATCTTACTTTCAACATTGATTTATGGATAAAAATGCCTGAAAGAACCTACATTTCCAAATGTGAAAGATGCATGCATGACCTTACACAGCTGTTATGGACCACGTGTCCCTTTTACTGGGTGTTAATGCAGCATTGCATTTCAACTCACACCACTGCTTGTTTCTTATTTGAGAACCTTGGTGTATCCAAAAATATAAATAAAGGATCTTAACAGTGAGTTTGTTATAAAATAAAAATGCTTGATTGAGCATTTTTGAGAGACTGGTTCTTCAGTCACTTGTGCCTTGATGTGAAGCTTAATTATGGAAAGAAAGGGATTCCTTGTATAATTTTGCTATTGCTTGGTAGTGCTCCTGTACATCCACATCCACAACATTTAAATGATTTTTATCCTGCTGTTAAAACTGTGTATCTTCCTCCAAACACAACTTGTTTACCATAACCCATGGATCAGAGTGTCATTTGCTCATTTAAAGTCCTCTACACTTCTAGGACCATCTGTCAACAGGTGAAGTCCACAGAAGACGATATGGTCAAAGTCCTCAAGTTCACTTACAATTTAATCCTAGATACTGGATGTAGGTGCCATAAAGTGAAGAGTTTAACATTGAATTCTGCGTGGAAATAGTGCATGCACCTTTTGTCATTGATATAGGAAAGCAGTTGAGTCTAGAATTGGAGGAGGATGATATTACTGAATTGGTGAATCCTCATGGTGAGGCTGTAACAAATGACGATTTAATTATGTCTGATTGTGAGAAGGAGAGAGCTGTAGATGAAGAAGCTGCAGAGGAAGTGCATAAGACTCCAAAAGAAAAGAAATTCAGCCCCAAATTATTGGCAGAAGCATTCGGCAAAACTGATGATGTACTTGAGCTCTTTGAAAGGCAAGATACAACAGCTCAAAATATGCCTCAGTCTCAAGAGTCATAAAAGATGTTATTTCATGCCGTAAAGAAGGCGGCTGTACAGAATTCCTCACTGCCTATTTCAGAAGATATAAAGGCAGTGAACCAATGCCATCCACTCAGCTCTTCCATCCACTTCTGTTGAGCCATCCACCTTGGTTAGGCAAGATGCTTGATAGGTCCCCTGAGAAGAATTAATTCCACTCATCCCTTTCTTATTAAAACCATCCATCAGAGTGATTTCCTTGAATTAACACATAATCAACGGCCAGGATAAATAAATTGTAACTGTTCATTTTATTCTAATTTATTTCATTTTTTTATGCTTATTTGTCTGTGGATGTGTAATGTGTACTTTAATAAAGTAAAGTACATGCCGTATTATTGGTTAAAAAGGTTTTGTTTGTAAGCTTAGGTATTCAGCTACTGTTAATTACATTATGATATTGCTTATTTGAGAAATTATTTTGATTTAAGAATGACTTGGCTTATAAATGGTACTGTGGAAACTCATTTGTAAGTCAAGGATAAAGTGTACTGTTAAATCTGTGAAGTTGACTGCATTTTCAGAGGGTCAGCAAAATCATATTGTCATGTGCAAGAGTGTGACTATCGATAGAATTTTGGATTGGATATTGGATTTATTGACCACTTACAGGTCATAACAACAAATAAGGATAACACTACTGCTAATTTACACACTTTACAAATCACTATAGCAAACACACTAAGTCTTTTCCAGCCCCCAGTGTCTTCACTAGTAATTGCCTTGTAATGGCTCCAACAGTGGTTTGCTTTGCTTTCATGCTCAAGTCCTCTCTGAATGGCAGCTCTCTTCCAACTGCCTATTCTAGCTCCAGTTCTCCTTATAACCCCTTGGCACGGAGCAACATAGAAAACGTCATTTCCGACAGTACCTCAACTGTTGTGCATTGACTGTTGCCATGGAAACGTGTGTGTCTGTGATCGTTGCCTAGAAACGGCTCTGGTATATTTGTTTTATCTCACTGTTGTCGTATAGTAATGGCTCTACACACTACAATATTAATTTATGCATAGCAATCATCTCTAATATGGTGACATATCTGCCTTGTATCTTGTCTGCTTTCTAGCATATGGTACTGGGGTTCTGAATGTGTATTATCCTTTTTATATTGATCACACAAAAAATTACTCATTTTTTGTGCCAGTCTGTACAAATGAAACCCTCTCTTCTCATTTCTTCTTGTATATACCTGATAAACACAGTTTCTTCCCTTTCTTTGTCACTGATAGGCAATGAAATTCTCATATATGGGTGCAGTATACTCATCTGTCAGTGACCTTTGTGCTGTTTTGAAGCCAGTAGTTCTTAGCTAGCAGTCTCTGTAAAGGAAAGGATTTTTGGGTTTTCCAAACAGTGTCCAGTCACATAGCTCCATGTGTGTCCATGGTCATATTATGTCATTCTTTCTCTGGGAGTCTGTGCACAGTTCTATGTAGTAGGAAATCTAAATATGTTAATTAGTAAAATTATGCTTTGGGCTTTAAGTGAAAGAAGTTAAATGAGTTAAACATTAAGCATAGAAAAGAAGTTCCTGACTTGATAGATGACAGTGTTAGCCAGTTAGCAATTCCTTGTTTACTTGCTGAACTTTCTCGACCCTGAAGAAGGAGGCAGTATGTTCTTCTGGAATGTTGGTAAACTTCTGCCATACTACACGGCCTCACACCCCAGAAGATAGTACTCTTAATTGCTCAACAGTTTTATGTGGCAACAGGAGCATGAACAGAAGAACGATTCTGATGGCTTGGGAAGATAACTGCAGTAGCAGAAAAAAGCAGATGTTACATAAACTATGCAATGGATCTGCCAGTATTCTTGTTCTGTAATGTCTCCAGAAATGTAATGAAAGGGGCATTTATTTACTTGTGCAATAGTATGTAGTCACTGTAGTAAAAAAATGTTAAATTTTAACTATACTTTCTGTAATTTGGTCATCTGCTTAAGTTTACCACATTTGAATTGAACCATAAGCTGCCAGTGGAAAGATTTAACTATAATTTGTTAACAGTGGAGCAGCTGAAGGCTGACGAGAAGGGAGTGCACAAATTTCCCTGCACTTGTTTGCATGCAAAAGCACATGAGTATGCTTTGTGGTCAACCCCAGTAATTAAACAGAACAAGAAACACATTTTGTTTAGAGCATTAATTAACCATTATTAAAGAAATTTCCCAGTGGAACAGTATGTTATCACTAATTTAATGTGCAGGAAGATATATGAACAAAGCATAAGACGGTATATGATATCGCAACTGATCATTGAAGTGAAAAATTTAATATTATATTCAGAACAGTAAAATATAACTAGCATGTCGTTTTGATTCACATTATACAAGTATTTGAATAGTTTTTCAAGGATTGGGAATATTTTAATTTTATATTAAATTTATCATATGCATACATTTTAAATATTTGCACAAACTTCTTTTAGTTGTGTTAGTGTTAGGGTTTCCATGGTAGTGGATATTAAGACCACATGCTTCTGGTATGTGATGCAATATAGTGTGGTAAGTAAGTTCAGTGCCACATGCCAGAAGTCCATAATCTTAATACTCATTGCTGTGAGGACCTCAAATCTCACACAAATAAAAAAAAGAAAATGTCCAAACATTGGTGCCTACTTACCATACTACATGGCGTCACATCCCAGAAAGCCATAATCTTTATTGCTTTTAATTCTTTGTTACATTCTGCATACATCTTGTGACTGTGGTAAAGAGAGCAAAATGAAAATGACAAAATTCCAGTTTGGTCTTGCAGAAGTACTGGAAATAAAGATAACAGGGTTTGAATACATAATGATTTAAATTGTGGATTACTTAGCAACACAGGGGATCACTTTATGATGTTTCCATAATACAAACATAAGGCTTGTTATATTCTTACAGGGAGAAGTTGCCCATCAGTATCCTCGCTTGCATGTTGACTTCCCCATCATTCTTCACCAGGTCTGAGTATTGGATTTCAGCCTCTGTGAGGTGTGTTTTAATGTCTTATGTATTCTGCCTTTCCACTGCATTGTAAATATACACACTATAACTGCAGGACCACACAATACAGCCATTTGTTTGACTCATTTTTTCCTTTTACATTTAGCTTTACTTTTACTTATACAGCCTGTTTATCCACAAGTAAGGAAACATAAGTGTTCTGTTAAAATAAGAAATTGCTACTGTATGTCATTACTTATATAAATATAATATTAGGAGGCAGTATGATGGTTTATGACCTTTAGCATACTTTAACATTTGTTATTTGTGATTAGTAAATTAATAATCTCAGATTCTTTTCAGTGCATGTGTTCTACATATGCATAACAATATGTCAGTAAAATTTGATGATGCATAATGTGGAATGTAAATTTTTTCTGGCATTTCAAAACATTAATAAGTAAATGCAGTTTGGCTGTGTCAGTGAAATTATGTTTTAAACATGAGTACTTGGCTTCATAAATTACATTAAAGTTTTGAAAAGTTCAGGGATACCAGGAATGGAATAGAAGTTAATGGCAGCAGATGAATAGGTGAACAGATTTATTTACTTGCTAAGTGAAATAGAAATAGAAACACAGGTATTAATAGAAGAATACAAAATAGTTCAGAGTTTTAACAAATTAATGGAGAGATCTCAAAACAGTGCAAAACAATCTATATGTTTTAAATATGTACTAACATATAATGCAAAAACATGGACCCTTACAGAGAGAAGTAAGAGAAAAATCCAAGCAGTGAACCTGAAATTTTTTTGGATACATTGTGATAAAAAACAAGGAGGGATACAATTGGAAACTTTTAAAGAAGAAGTAGCATTCAGAATTTGTTAAAAGAGTTATAAGAGAATATGATTGCAGTGTTTGTAAGCAGACAGGATAGAACAGGGATATTGAGGACATGAGAATTCAATTTTAAAGGAAAGAGAATATGAGATGATCAAAAACAAGATGTTTTGGAATAGGTAATGGATGACATTAAAATGGGAGGAAAGATTGTTGAGAAGAAAGAGGAGATTGAAATTTTTTTGTCCATTGACCTGTGTAAAACATACAATGCTCAAAGGAGGAGGAGGATGAACAGTGTAGTTTAATGGGGGGCGGGGTGGCTGAATATAATGTTAGTGTGATTCCATGTATGCTTTACAGTGCATCATCAATTGTTACTACATTGCTTGCTGTATAAAAAGGAAATAAATATCTGTAATTACATATCATGTTAATCACTAGAAACTGTGGAGTTTTATTTATAAGTACCTATCAGACATCAGAGAGACATGAATAAATAATATTCCCAGCTTTTGTCCTTTGAAAACAAAGGTGTTACATTATTCAGCACTTCTCTGTACATCAACAAATTTAGCACATTGTCTATTTACATTTCTGCAGATAATTTTTATATTAACCAGGAGTGGTAGACTTGTATAGATTTGCAGCCTTTGTCACTATTTTCATATGTTTATTAAGTAGTGCAGGTAGGATTCTGTAGGATTAAATTTTTCCAAATTCTCATCTTGATCTTGTCTGAAACTGAGAAAATTATTTCTTATATGCCTACTTGGTAGTATTACTGTTACCAGCATCTTGGTGTAGTGACTCAAGTGTTAATAGTACTTTCTATCGGACTGGAAGTGTTAATCTAAGGTTAGTGCTGCAGGCAATGCAAGGCTGTTACTTGAAGTTTAGTACACCTACAAGAGAACATTGCCTTTGGAGTAATATGTATTAAATTGCTAATTGTGCCTAAATGTATTGTGGCAGGTGGAAATAACAACTTCAGTAAACAGAGTTTTATGTATTCTTCATAATGTTCCGGAACTCAAGGCCTGACTTAAATTACTGAAGCATAGAGACAAAGCAAGTACAGCTGAGCAAGAAGAGCATGGTTCACTTGCCAAAATGACAGGAAAACACTGATTACTTTAACAGTGTGGGATCTCTGATACACAACATGCTTCTTCTTGCAACTTAAAAGGAATATACATATGTAGCAATTCAACTTAGACGATTTGCTGATATGGAAGTTGTTCAATAAAGTAATAAATTCACCATCTGTTCCTCTTTAACAAATCCATTCCTCAAAACCACAGTGTGTTTACACACCATGGCTTGTGCCCTGGAATGCAGCAATAACCAAATCATTTTCTGTTGCCATAGTTTCATTCCATATAGGCCTAAACCACATAAGTCCACATATGATTGGTTCTGGCAGTATCCCACTGGACAATGGTTTTAATCAACATGTTCACTTTGACAGTGGGATGGGTAGAAGGAAACTTTGAGATGGATAAGTGATTATCATTGTGGCCATCTGAAGATTTCCATTACTGGTTGAAGTTGCATTTCTGCTGAAGGAATGGCAGGCATTAGGACAGAAGAAGGTGAAAGTAGTCAAATGATTGACTTCTGATGGGGATTTATAACTACCTGCTGGATTTGTAAAGCTTAATTCAGAGGCATGTTAACTGACTTGCAAGACTTTTCCAAAGAAATCAAACTCCACTCGGGAAATTTGTTGAAAATTGAATCTAACAACATTTTAATGATGACAGAGTATGTTGAAAAGAGAATCTGGTAAATTTCTAATGGAGTAGTGGTTCACGTCACTGATGATGATGACACACTCATTCGTCCGGTTGTATGTGATCAGGATCAACAAGGTGTGGTGACTGAACTGGCACCACTCCTTTTGCATACTGATGATACTGACCATTCCGAGAACTTCAATTTAGGGCTTTCTGTAAGTTTAAATCACATAACTGGTTGTCCAAGAAGTTTTCTTCTATCATGTTTGCATTACTAATGAACTATTAGAAAATTGGAGTATCAGACGTTGAAATGCTGTGGGAATCCAGTAATGTCCATGTTTTTTTTTTCCAGTTTTATATCAGTTTTCTACTAAAGCCCTGAAGAAGTAGAGTACTCCTAAGTAGGAATTGTATCCACATACCAGACTGCATCGTGTCATGACCGAGAAGACTGCTATAATGTAACGTGTATAGGTGTTTCTGTGCAACAGTTGCAAGAAGGAATATGGCTTGCTTGGTAACGGGAGGTAAACGCATCAACAGTACCAAATCAATTGCTAAGCGACTCCTCAGTAAATAGTTTCCCGCAGCAACAGACATGCACTCAACAATAGAAGAATGGGGGTTATGTAACCCGTTTCTAAGCAAGGGTTGAGGTATTGTTGGACTATAATGATGAAAATGTGTTTTCTATGTGGTCCGTGCTGAAATGTTATAAGCAGGACAATTCAAAGCAACAAGTTAGACCCTGTGGAGGCGGATTCGAATACCTCCACTGTAGTCCTGCAAGTTGTAGTAGGCGATGGAAAGGGAGCCCAGTGTCTGGGGGTATAACTGGGCCATCCTGCTTATAGGAGGTATAAATATGGGGACTTGGCCCTCCAGGTTGGAGGAGTCTTGAATGTGAGAGAGTAAAACATGGTCATGAGTCCCCCGGGCCTTGGACCCGAGAATGACTGCGCCGGTGAGAAACGGCAAAAGTTGTATGACCGCAGGGGTTGAGTTGGGGAAAAAATTGCTGGTCATGAAACTCGTGAGGCTTGGCGCCAAGAAAAACTGATTGGCGGTAAACCGCCAGCCGTAAAGTGACTTGGACTATGACAACGAGTTAGTTGTTGGTTAGTGGTGTCAGCAGTTCAGTTGAATGAAGTGATAGATTTCAGTTGTCAATTGTCAGTTGAAAGTCAGCATGTGAAGAGGAGACTTGGAAGTTGGTGTGAAATGGCAGCCAGCCTGGGATCAAATTAGTCGAGGGCTGTCAGATGACAAAGAGCTCTGCACAGGAAGCTGAACAATCTCCCTTGGTACAAGCCGTTGCTAGGAAACGGCTAGTGGAGACTGTAATAGACTGAGGACACTAGAGTGTATGTCAGTGGACTGTAAAGTGCAGTTCCCACTGGTGTATGCAAGTGATCAATAAATCCAATATCTAATCCATACCCCACCTATAGTCAAGCACACCCCCAAACATGTGACAATGTAAACTGTTTTATATTTGTGAGATTTTATTTATTCATAGCAGTATGAAATAACTAAACATTTCGGTGGAATCTGCTGCCTAGACTTTAAAGAACCATAGTTGTGAAATCAGTCCCAGACCACACATTCAGTAGATTAAAATACTTGTAGTCACACGTCACGTCATGAAGATAACTGCATACCAGCATTGTTATGAAATAATAAAATCGGCTGGAAAATATTGCAAAATATCATAAAGAAATTTGGCGCCAAAATGGATGAAATGAGCGAAATAACTAAAATAATTAAGGGGATACAAGAAACCACCAAAATACATGTTACTACTTGGGATGTGAACCGGAGAGGTTTGACTGGTGATTGGTTCAGAACGAGTACTTTCATAACATTCGGAAAAGAGGAATACCAACACTGTGACTATTATTCTATTGGCCGTTAGTATACACAATCCCGTAAAATTGGAATTTTGCTTTATTATTGTTTATAATTATTTTCGCATTTGTAGCAGACAAGAGACATACACTTCTTCCAGAATTCGTGCAAAAGTTACATCATTTCCTTTGGTTGAATAATTTCTGAGTTGTGGACATTTATATAGTTGGGCAATTACAGTTCCTTAGATTGTAAGATCGACGCTCCTTTTCGATTATTTACAGCTGCTAAATGTGTCATACACATTTGTATATTCTAATGTTTGTGAAATGTAAAATTATCTATGTTGCCAAATTGCAATGGTTACAGTATCCAAGCAAGTTAAATGGGGATAATCTGAACAATATAAGATGTGAAACCAGCAGGCATTTCAGGAACAAAAAGAGGGAATATCTGAAAGACAAAATTGATGAGCTTGCAATGAACAGTAAGAACAAGAACATTAGAGACCTGTATAGAGGAATAAATGACTTTAAGAGGAGTTACCAGCCTAGCAGTAACTTAGTGAAGGATGAGAATGGTGATCTGCTTGCAGATTCCCACAACATTTTGAATAGGAGGAGGAACTACTTCTCTCAGTTATTGAATGTACATAGGGTCAGTGCTGTTAGGCAAACAGAAATCCATACAGCTGAGCCGTTAATACCTGATCCTAGCCTGTTTGAGTTTGAAAGTGCTGTTGCAAAATTGAAACAGTATAAATCGCCAGGTAGTGATCAAATTGTGGCAGAACTAATTCAAGCAGGAGGAGAAATATTATGTTCTAAGATCCACAATCTAATTACTTCTATTTGGCATAAGGAAAAATTGCTTGATCAGTGGAAGGAGTCTATTATTGTACCAGTGCACAAGAAGGGTGATGAAACTGATTGTAGTAATTATCGGGGGACATCACTGTTATCAACTTCATGTAAAATTTTGTCCAATATTCTTCTTTCAAGGTTAAGTCCATATATAGATGAAATTATTGGGGATAATCAGTGTGGGTTTTGACATAACAGATCAACTACAGATCAGATCTTTTGCATTCGTCAGATATTGGAGAAAAAATGGGACTACGATGAGAAAGTACATCAGCTATTCAGAGACTTCAAGAAAGCCTATGATTCAGTTAGGAGGGAAGTATTGTACAATATTCTAATAGAGTTCGGGATACCCATGAAATTAGTTAGGTTGATTAAAATGTGTTTAAACGAAACGTAGAGTAAAGTCTGTGTAGGTAAACATTTGTTTGATAAATTGCATATCCAGAATGGTCTAAAACAAGGAGATGCTTTATCGCCACTCCTTTTCAACTTTGCCTTAAAATATGTAATTAGGAAGGTCCAGGGAAACCAGGTGGGACTGAAATTAAATGGGACACGTCAGCTGTTGGTCTCTGCTGATGTTGTGAATCTACTGGGTGATAATGTAGATACCATAAAGAAAAACACACAAACTGTAATTGACACAAGAGGTTGGTCTAGAAGTAAACACAGAGAAAACTAAATATATGTTACTGTCTCGTCACCAAAATGCAGGGCAAAATCATGACATAAAGATAGGAAACAGATGTTTTGAAAATGTGACACAGTTCAGATATTTGGGAACAACGATAACAGATCGAAACCTGATTCGGGAGGAAATTAAGAGGTGATTGAACTCGGGCAATGCTTGCTACCATTCAGTCCAGAACCTTTTGTCTTCTCGTCTGTTGTCCGAAACATAAAAATTAGAATATACAAAACTATAATTTTGCCTGTGGTTCTGTGTGGGTGTGAAACTTGGTCTCTGACATTAAGGGAGGAACATAGAGTGAGGGTGTTTGAGAACAGGGTGTTGAGAATATTTGGACTGAAGAGAGATGAAGTGACAGGAGGTTTAAGAAAACTGCATAATGAGGAGCTTCATAACCTGTACTCTTCTCCAAGTATAATTAGAATGATCAAGTCAAGGAGGATAAGGTGGGCAGGTCATGTAGCACGAATGGCGGAGACGAATGTGTATAGGAAAGAGACCACAGGGACGACCAAGGCGTATGTGGATGGACAATATTAGAATGGATCTTGGAGAGATAGGATGGGATGGTATGGATTGGATAGATCTGGCTCAGGATATGGACTAGTGGAGAGCTCTTGTGAGTATGGTATAGAACCTTCGGGTTCCAAAAAATGCTGGGAAATTGTTGAGTAGCTGCATAATTGGCTGCTCCTCCAGAAGGGCTCAGCTCCATGAGTAAGAAAGTAAGTAAGTAAATGATCTATGTTAAATCAGTTATTCAAGCAGTGTCTAGTTGATCCTAGACCACTAGAAACTACGAAATAATGGATACAGTAGAAAGTAATATGTCTGTTCTGTATTCTGTGCCTCAGCTTAACCGTGATTATGCCATCTGGCACTAGTACTAACAACGACGTCATGTTGCTGCTTTGAGGTCTCTGTGGATTATCGCAAGAAAGCGTTCAAGTTGTGCAAGTTCCACAAGTTTAACGATAGGAGAAGGTGGTGGTGGGGTTGTAGGTTAATCGTGGCCAAATATTACAAAAAATGTTACGATTTACGAAGAAATATAACACATAGAAGGTAACCATCATACGATTGAACAACAGAGGTTTTAACAATATAATAAAACCACGTCATAAAGTTCACTGTGAATTGAGTAGGGGAATGACTTTTGGCGCTGGCTCATCCTGGGCCTTTTGTTTGACTATCCAGGCAATATGGCGCCTGACCGTTTCATCGTGGTAAGATTGAAGTGTTTATTCCTTACAGTGAATTGTTTTACAGTATTACGTTGTTTTATAACAGTATTTGCAGTATCGTTAATCGTAGTGAGTGGAATATATTTCGAACGTTGAGGTGGCTTTGTAGTGTACGACGACCGTGCTCGAGTAATCTGTTGTAATTTGTGTCAACGTTCTAGAAATGTAGTATTGTTTAAGCTGGAATTTTGGAATACGTATAATGTCGATAAGTTTTATTCAAATGTGGGGTACGCCTTTTAGCACAATATGAAACATGTAACGTTCAGCGAAAAACGGTGACCATTGTCGGGAATTGAACCCTCAAGTCAATCTCCAGGGTCATCTATAGGCCTTCGTTGTTAGTATGATTACGTTTTAAACGGGCAAGGTTTTGTGCAGAAAAAAGAGAAGGAAACGTGTAATTTGATGTAGTTTAATTGTAAGCACATAAGTAGGACAACAATTTTTTTTGTACAGCATAGTCATGCCATTTTGACTAAAGGAGGTTGGCAGTAATTACCCATAGTTTTAAGTAGTTTTATTGACACTGCAACTTCAGTGGAAGAGAGAGTTAATGTTTACTAGCGACAAGTTTCAACTTGAAGTAGGATTAGAGTAGTGTTCAATGTCTCACATGTGATACCAGAATGTCCAAATGGCCCATAACCTAGAATTAGCGGCCTTATATACTGTGTTCCTGGTATAGTGCAATATCATTTGACCTTAGGTTTATAATACCAAGTTGGACATTATATGATGTATATATTATTATAATTGACTTTTGTGAACGAAATGGATTGATTGTTACCAACACTTGGNTGATTATATGATGATGATGTCGGTATAGTTCGCTTGCGGACTACAGGCCATGGATTTAGATTTTTTATGACGTACATTTTTTAAATTGTTTCAAAATGCAGTCTTGGAGATGACTCATGAGAGCGTTACTGGTAGGATTTTTGGGCGTGGAAAGTTAACATGTTTAAAAGACTATATGTAGGTTGTGCCAGGTTAATGTAATATGCATGGCCACCTGTCCCCCGACTAGTGAAATTGTAAGCACTGTGCAGAGTAATTTGGCTGATGAAGAGCACTGTCTTCTGGGATGGGAGACTGTTCAGTTTGGTAGGAGTTTACTGATGTTTTGAAGGAGTGTTAGCACATTTCAGAGGTCTGTAGTCTTCATAACACTGTTAGAGCCTGAAATCTGACATAAACTAAACTCATATTTAAAGAGAGATGTGTTAATTGTTTCTTTAAACTTTCTGAAATAGTGTGAAAGTTGAAATATTGAACATGAATTTTAGACAATGATGAGAATGACGATATGATAGTACAGAGATTTTAGATAGGAAGGAATTTAGCACCTCTATGAATGCTGCAGATATTTTGATTGTGATTACTGTACACTTGCTGATACAATGATGGACCATTTGTGCAGAGTGTGTGTAATATTGAAGGTTCTACTTCCCCAGTCTGTGTCTTATGTATGAGTTCATCATTCTTGCAATGAGGTAAATGATTCAGTAGTGAGTTCTCATAGTTTAATCCTCAGTACACAAGAAAATTTATAGAAAGTTATACAGGATATTTTCATGGAATGTCATGTTATAAAATACTAAAGATAGCTTTTATGGCTGAAACCTCCAACTGATCACAGTTAGAGATTGTACCTTGCAAATTGTTGAGATGCTATGTGCAAGGAAATGGTGTTGTACTTGGACCTGCATCCGCAGCCATAAAATAACAGTTCACGAGTAAATAACCAAATAAAGCATCAAAAATTCACTTTTGTGATTTAGTTGCTGTGAAATATGCAAGATGGAGTTATGGATCCACAGCTGCCATTCATAAGTGATGAGTCTTGGTTTTCTTCAGCCAGATTGTAAAGTATGTGTATATGGGTGAAGAAAATCCTCAGATCACTCAATAATTGCTGTTACACAGTGTAAAAATGGGGGTGTGTGTTGTAAGTGTGCCACCAATCATTGGCTCAGTATTTTTCCAGGGAAGTGTGAGTTCAAATTGGTATGTGAGAGTTATATTGACTCCCTTCTTTAATCAGTTGGCTGCAGAAGGAAGACATTGTGGGTACTTTTCAGCAAATAATGCTGCAGTATATACTGCTGGCAAGTCCTTAGCCAATATAAGCGAGGCATTTTAGAACCAGTCAGCAAATGACTGTAGCCATCTAGATATCCTAACCCCCCNCTCCGGCACTACAGCCCCAGTGGGCCTAGGCCTACCTCCATGAACTTCTTCGTTCACTTTGGTATCCTAAACTTAGTTACCATAATTATTATCTCAGTTGGAATCTCGAGAGAATATTTATAATAATAACCCTTGTAATGTCAGTATTTTCCAGAATGCAATAAAGTGTAATTGTAACTAGGACTTTTATTTTGGACTTTGTACATTGCCTGGAGTGTATTCATAACCACAATGTTTTGGAAACCGATTCTGTTTCTGTCATTAGGTGTAAGGGGAATAAAGTTCCTACCCAATGACTCATTTGGTTTGAAGTTGCCAAATAGTTGATTATAGGTGTATAAGAATTTTTTTTTACTGTAGACATCATTCAAGCCAGTGGTTCTTAATTTGGGTTGCAAGACATTCCATATATTTTAGAAGGTAAATTGTTAAGAAAAATTAAGTAGAGGCATGTGTTAAATACAACTACTTTGTTTCATCAATCATTTGCATTTATTAATATTTACTTTTTTAATAAGGTAAAGCTATCCCTGTAAGAGGCCATGGAGGCCCATGTGGTTGTGAGGCATTGAGGGTCCCACACTATCTAGACAGTCAGCTCACAGATGGCGGTAAGATTGTCAGCCTTATGCGCCAGCTGCTCTTTACCCCCAAGGAAGATTCCTGGTACTCATTTCTGTTAAGAGGCTGAGCTGACCCCAGGCGATAGTATAGCTGAAAGGATTAGGTCGAGTGAAAAAAATCCACCTCATTGGAACTTGAACCCTTGAACTTTGGGCTTGTAGAATAGTGCCTCAACCAACTATGCTACTGTGTACCTCCCTTACATTATAATGATTACTGTAATGTACTAACAAAAAATATATTTAGGTTTAAAGAACTGACCTACTTCAACAATTTTTGGTACAGGGTGTGGAACTGTATTTTGAGAAACGAAGAGGTGCTAGCTGCAGTAAAGATTAAGAAACACCACTTCAAGCAAATACCAGTTTATTTTATTTTTAATTATAAGTGTTCTGTAGCTAAATCTATTTATCAGACATTTTCTTTTATTGCTGACACTTCATTCCTGTACAGAAGTGGTGGAGGGGTTTGTATTCAGGAACATGGGCTTGTGTTCATGTAGGTTCTTCATTCTCATCCCCAACTTTACATCATTCCTGTTTTATACTGGTCAATGAATATGAAATGTTTCTGTTTATCATCTGCAAGGGATGAGCTTGCTAGCCCATTCCATTCTCACACAGTGGGCAATACTCATGACCTTCCAAGATTATGTCTTCGTTTCGGTTAATAATATGAAAGTTGCTTGGGACCTGTACCTGGTGGTGTCCTCTGTAGATGTTCCAGCCAATTTTTGTACCTGTAGTTGTTTGTTCAACTTCCTCATTCCTATTGTTGACCTTATTTCATCGACCCTTTTCTTGTCCCATAGAATAGAACCTGCAGCATGCTGTAAAAATTACATCTCTCTTGCTGAAAGTCATCTTTCATCTGTCCTGAGAAGCCATGTTTCACTGCCATACACCAGGTGTGGCAATATCATGGTTTTATATAATTTTAACTGTTTATCTTTCCTTGTGTTGTGTCACAGAGGCTTCTCTTTTCTTGCAGTATTTCCCTTTTGATATCAGCTCTTTGCTTTCTTCTCGATTTCTTCTGGTACATTGTTTAACCATCTTGTTCTTGTAATTGGTAGGTCCATGTGTCATTCCCTTACATTTTGGTTCTAAGGCCTTTGGTATCCTTGTTTTGAAAATTCTTTCTGCATGGCCTAACAGTAATAACTGATGTATTTTGACTCCGTTAACACATTTTAAGTCCCACTTTTGTCCCTAAAAATATAATTTCTAATTCCAATTCCTGTTTTTTTCATCAGAACTTCTCAGAAATGTCATATCAAGTTGCTTGGGTGTTGCTTGTAATATAATAATAATGAGTACCTTTTTATATGTCATGTTCATGCTCTTGCAGAGTGTATTGAAAATAAAACATAAGACCAACAGGTAACTGTTTTCAGTTGGATTGCTGAAGTTATTATACCTCTATGGGCACCAGTACAACATTGTGAGAAACACTGCTTAGAGTGCTGTTTTGTATTGTCTTGGGATCTCTCTGTCTCATATGTTTTGTTTATAACTTGATATAATTTGGTTCTGTTGTGTATTGGATTGCCCATCATTTTTTTTCCTAATTTATTTCAGTACCCAAAACTTTTATTCTGATGTTGGCATCATGATTTCTTGAAGTTCTTTTCATTATCATCTTTCATATTTATTTTGAGCCTGTATATCTTTTTTTATAAGGTTCCATTACTTTAGTTTCTCTTCAGATATCTTTTTATATTTTTTTAATATCAGCACAACATATGCAAGTATTGTTTTCTTGTCAGGTCTCTTGTTCTGTCCTCTAAATTTATTGGCAATTTCATCTGTTACAATATTGTGCAAGATTGACTGAGGACATTTCCTTTGTTCACTGGATCACTTGTTTTTGACCATCCTGCTTCTGCTGATTTTGTATTAACATCATTTATACAATCCTTGTATGTTAGCTTTATTCTTCCTATAAGATACTCTGGTACTTTTGAGCATTTCTAAACCAAATCTTTTCTCTCTCTATCCTCCCAAATGGTGTATAAAACTATACATATGATTACAGTAGCCTTGCAGTGTTCACTGTGTTTATTAATTACTTGGAGGGGCTACTAAATACAGGTCCTACACATGTGACTAAAATAAGAAGAGAAGTGAGTATGATTGGAACGTTTCCCAATGTGTTAACAAAATTACTGATTTTACATTTATTGTCAAGATGCTTAGCCGTATTTGATGGAGGTAAAATTGTTTACAGATCTGAGATTTTCACAGTGATGAAGGTTTAGCTCTTGGATGTGTTGTGTTTTGATGCTTTTTAATCCTGTGTGTGGTTACAGACATTTGTAGGAACTTACCGCCTTCATCTGCATGGTAAATGTTAGTAGTGATGGGATGGGGGGGGGGCATGCGGTAGCGTAGTGGTTGAGGCACTATGCTACAAGCCGGAAGGTCACAGGTTCAAGTCCTGATGAGGTCATTGGATTTTTTACAGTTGACCTAATCCTTCCAGCCGCACTATGGCCCTAGGGTTCACTCAGCCTCTAACAGAAATGAGTACCAGGAATTAAATAATTTTCCTGGGGAGTAAAGCATGGCCGGCATGTAAGGCTGACAACCTTACCGCCATCTTTGAGCTGATTGTCTAGTTAATGTGGGACCCTCAACGTCTCACAACCCTATGGGCCTTCAAGGCCTGGTACAGGGATGGCTTTACTTTTTTACTTACTTAGTGATGGGATGTGGTGGGTTATATATGAAGATGGGGACATCAGTTTCCTCCGAAACATTGGTAACCACCCACAAGACTAAACTGGGCATCACAATGTAGAAGACCACAGACTAAAATTGATACAGATTCTTATATATAAAAGGCTGATGCTTGCTGTTCTGTTATTATGTCTGTTAGGAATTATAGTTGATAGTAATTAATGAACAGAATATAATGTGGCATCAATAAATGGCTGTGGAGGGTGCATGCATGCCTGTGCTCACACGTCATCTATGAGGATTAGCCGTACAGTTGCTCTGACAACAAGCTTTTGAATCAGTATTAGCACTTCCATCTTGTGTTTATGTATGTGTGTTTGTAAATAAGGTACCTATGTAGTTTGACAAACCATAATGCTGTGATGTCAGTTTCACATGATTTTTGCTGAGTGCATTCATGTTTTCTTCATTACAGACATTTTGAAAACTGAAGAAGTGAAGTAAGGTGCTTGGTGAGTCACATGATTACTTCTGCACAATGAAGATAGATAGGAGCCGTTTAAAAAAGAGCACTTCTGAAGTGGTGAGTTTCCTTACTTTGTTAGTGAAGTAGACCTCATGACGTATACTCACAAAAATCATTTAGTTTAGTTTTTGAATCAACTTGTTACAGTAATATATCCGTCCTTATTAAATGCTCCAGTGCTTTTGTGTATGAATATTAAGGAACAGGATTCACACCACACACTGCAGTATAGCGAAGACTACTGCTAGCAAATGGGGGTTACATTGAATGAGAGGGTAGAATGACCAGCAGTCTCCAAGAAATTGGAGAATTTGGTAATGGATAAAAAATTATTGCACCATTAGATGGAACAGATGCTTAATTCTATCATCCCTTAGTAGGGAAAGAGAGCAAGGAAATTTTCTTCAGACATTGGTTCAGAATTTGTTGAATGTGTGTGCAAGGGTCCACCCTTCAGTCCACCCTCGGGAGGAAGGCAGGCCCATTGTATGGTGTGTCTTGAAGCTTGATACGCTGGTTACTGATCAGCTGCAGGATCACCTTTGCAGTGTCATGTGTGGTCAGCCAAGAAAAATATCAGATTTCAGCATTTCACATGTAAAATTAGCTTGTTTATAGATGTGTTTTTGTATTTGGCATATAAAAATAA
This sequence comes from Cryptotermes secundus, assembly GCF_002891405.2. NCBI lineage: Eukaryota > Metazoa > Arthropoda > Insecta > Blattodea > Kalotermitidae > Cryptotermes > Cryptotermes secundus. The sequence continues at coordinate 1,090,211 of NW_019730109.1, forward strand.
ACCTGTAAATCATATATCATCATAAATTTGGAAGGAAAACATTTCGAGGAATATAGTGCCATGTATTTTGATTTGTATGCATACAGTTTTGTTTCATTTCAGGAATCTATTAATTTCTTTGGAAAATGTGATTTTTGTAACAGTAAGAAATAACATTCTAGAATTTTGTATATTTTGGATATATTTTGGATATACACGTAGATCAAAATTTTCTTGGCCTTGGCACTAGTAGGAGGTGAGTGGTCAGCTTCAAGCCCCATATGCTTCATCCCTGGGAAAGCGCCCCCTGTACTCATTGCATAAGAGGTTTGGTGGACCCCAGAGCCGGTCTGGATGACTGGAGAAGTGAAAATTCTTGCCCCCAAGATTTGAACTCCGAACTAATGACAGTAGTCATTATATTGACTATATAGAGTGATACGAAATAGATACGAAATACAGAATGTTCTATTCGAGCTTGGAAAGAACATTTATTTCTTGACATATCCTCCTTGATATGCTTTATTGGTGTGTCAGAACCTGCAGCATGGAAGTCTTTTTGACTGTTATCTCAGCCACTTCCACACCTCTGTTTCATCTTCTTCATCATCATCATCGAAACATTTGCCGCCAAGGTGGGTTTTTAGCAGACAAAACAGATGGAAGTGATTAGGGGCCAGTTTTAAGGTTGCTGTTCAAGAAGTTCCCACAGTAGTTCTTGAATTCTCTTCTGGGTTGCTCAGGCTGTATGGGGTCTGGCATTGTTGTGATGAAGCAGTGCCCCTCTTGCCAGTTGGCCTGGACATTTTCTGTGAGTTTAATCCCAAAACTTCATCAGATTCAGAATTCACATTTTCACCATACATCTGAAAATGGGCTAACAGTACTTGCCGAGAATCCCAAAACGTGGTAAGCATAACCTTCCCAGGTGATGTCATGCTCGTAATGTTACAGTTTATGGTTGAAGGTGAACTGGGACATTTTCATTGCATTGAAGCACACTTGGATTTGGGTTGTTATTGATGCACCATGATTTGTCCCCAGTAACAGTCCTGTTAAGCATATCTTCTCCTTTATCTACATACCTTAAGGGATGTTGCAAGGACAGACCCATTTGGTTAATTTTTTTCTCAATCCTTCAATTTTATCAGCACCTGCTGTGCGCGCACTTTCCATAACAATCATGCATTGTGATGTATGCTAAACCATGCGAACACCCTAGTATACTTGCTACACTGTCTATCATTATGCTCCTGCCAGCTCAAATGAATTCTTCCACCTGCTGAACAGTTGCTTCTATTTCAGTCTGAACAGGGTGACATGGTTTGGCATCACCTCTGACTTTCGAGCGTCCTTGAGAGAATTTCTCAACCCAGTTGTGAATTGCTTTATGTGACTAACACTTCCTGCTGCAAACAGGAATCATTTCTTTATGAATATTCTTTGCATTGAGCCCTTTTGCTACAAAAAATAAAACAACAATGCTGCTCTTCTGTAGTACATCCTCAGGCACAGTTGCCATTTTGACTACAGAAACCAGTCTCTGATCTTGTGTGTGTCTGCTGCTTAGACTGTCATGAGGCTGGGCTTTGCTGCTACCTAATGATAAACATAGAATACCTATTATGTCCATTACACCTGTTTTACTTCCATTTGTGACCTATATACTGACTTTCCCTTATGGAATGTATAGAATGGGGATACCAGGAAGGACACTAGAGTTCAAATTTAGAAGTAGGAGACTCATATCTTGATCAAGAGCAAGATGGTTCAGCTTTGACATTAAAAGAAAGACAAAAATACTTGCAAGATATTGGAAAGGAAAGAATTATGGGAAGAAGGAAGTGGATAGAGATCTTTTACTCATGGACCAGTATACAAAGGAAACAATGTGAAAGGTAGAAGGGACATTAGAATTGTGAAGATTATGTTTGTGCCCTGGAGGAATTGATTGGTAGAACATTATATCTTCATTAATTTTGTGTTTTATTAGTATTTTCTACATTGGCTTCAATGGTGCATGGTATTTGAGTTTGATTCTAAGTTTAAGATCTTCTTTTGAATACACTGTTTTCAGATCCCCACTCATTACTTTGCCATGTTACTAAGTTATCCCCCCTCCCCCAGAATATTTAAACAAAATATCTTTTTTCAGCCGGTAGAATGCCAAGTCCTTATAGATAAACTTCGATCCTGTTCTCACAAAGAACTTCTAGAAGTACTGAAGACAATAGACACATGGACATTTGGCAAGTGTGAACTTTACCATTGGATTGACATTCTGGATATCAGTGATGCCATTCTGGAGGAGGCTGCCACACGGGTTGAGCCCTCCAGTTGGACTCTGGCATGTGATTTGCCTCAGAATGCTGAGGTGAGTACAAATTACAAATTTGATTAGCTGCTTCAACTGTTTCTGTCCATTAAATTTTTTTCCAAGAAAAGAAAGATTTCCAGGTTGACAAATGGATGATGTGACTCAGTTCAGATTCACTATAATGCTGGTATACTTTGTCTAAAATATGTTTTCTGGTATATAATACTTTGAGTGGGCTGTCTTACAGAAGAAATGTTCTGTGTGTTCATTGGGGTTTCCAGTATGGAGATTTTGGTTTACAGCATATGTTGGAAATTGAGCTTAATAACTGTAAGGATAATGTTACAGACTACATCAATGGCAAAGATTAAAAGTTCTCATAGTGGTTGTTATGAATGGACCTTTCTTCTGGAATATAACACCATGTAGTTTGTTGACTTTCAGTGGACTACACAGCTTTGTATTGCGGAAGATGGGTCTTTATCTGATGATGATGAAGCTACATCAGAATTGTTCAGATGTACTTTAATGTTTTTAGCTGTATATTATGCCAATACATTGATTTGCCTTTTTGAAACACCAGCATCTTCATTTGCCATTCAAGTCAATAATTAGGTAGCTAATGAGTTATGTAATTTTGATGACTCATTTTAATGGTGTCATATAGTAGGAATTTTCTGTTCCCTCTGTTAGGTCTGCTTTGTTTTTTCAGTGTTTGCTTATTCCTACTCTGGGTTTCAGTAGCATTTTTTATACCTGTAGAGTGTAGAGATGTAAGTTTCTTTCAGTTATAATTTCAGATTGAGGAAAGTGATCAAAATTTTATTCAGGGAGCCTATTTTCTAAAGCCTCACTTTACAAGTATAAATCTAAAGCTGGATGTGAACTGTCACCTGACTTTGTAGAAAATTTTCAGGGTTAGTATACATATATACTTCAGACCTGAATTCCAAAAAGTGTGATATGAGGGTGCTTGAATATCATCTTAGTATCCAGTCAGTCTCCACTACAAAAGAGGAAACCCAAAAAACCTAGGTACTGCAGACAGAAACTGTTGATGATGGAGAAGTGTTTCCTACAGAAATTACTGCCTGCAGCTGAAGAAGCGGATAATAAATGTGATATCAGTGAAATAGACTCAGAAATTCAAACACAGTGGGGAGAAAAATTGGACAGAAATGCAAAGTTGGAAATTTCATTTTGAGAAAAACAAAACAAGTAGGAAATAGTAAAGGAGAAAAGAATGTATTCCACACTAGGCTCACTTCCAGGTGGAGGAATAGAAAGTTAAATAGTTTGGCCAGAGAGCTCTACAGTTGTGTTGAGGTCACAGCAGGGAAAAGGGGCAGGAATGAAATGTTTCCAGTCCATAGAAGCATATGGGAAATCAGGAATGCTTATGCAAAAAAAGGATGAATATGGTGAATTTAAAGGAAGTGTATAAGTTATATCAGAAAACTAGGTGTTTCCAAGATTTCCATAGCTGTGCTTGCAACATCTTTTTAGAAGCAGAAGGAAGAGTGGCATATTCAGTTTGTGTATGTGTTGGCTGCCAGAACATTGTCCTTGTGAGTGGTGCTGAGCTGAAAGAAATCTCATAGAAGGCACATTATGAATACTGATATTGTAAGCTGTTATTATTTTGCCGTGTAAACTTTCATATATTTTTAATTATTGTACGAGTTTAAGAAATTTATTATATTTGTGATTTCAGGATAAAGAGTTGTTGCTTTGGGTCCTCCATTTCACAACACTTCTGATAGAGCACTCATTTTCAAGACATTTGTACAACTCAATGGAGCACCTGATAACACTGCTTTCGTCATGTGACATGAATGTTGTGCTTGGTGTGCTGAACTTGCTGTACATGTTCAGTAAGCGGAGCAATTTCATAACAAGGCTCAACAATGACAAGAGACAAGCACTGTTAAGTAGGCTGACACACCTGGCTGAGGTGAGTTACATACTCTGCACGACAGCAAATTGTATTCACCATATTCATGCATATGATTATCATTTGCTCATAGCAGTTGCATCTAAATCATAGCACAGAGTTAATACTCTACTGGGTTTCATGTTGAATGGGCACATTTTTTTATTATTGACACTGTATTGTATACATAAAAATACTTTGTAATCACATCATTACCAGTATTTTTGTTCTGCCTCTCTCTCTCTTTTTTTTTTTGAGAAATAGAGGAATTTGTAGAGCGAATGAATATTGGGCTCTGTAGAAAGTGTGTTCAGTTAATTAATGGCTGATGCATGATGAATGAAGAAGGGGGGCAATTGAAGGTCAGAAGTATGTTATGGCAAAAAGTGACAGGTTTCTTCTTGGATCACATTTGCTGAAAATTCATTGGATTCATGAATTGTAATAACTTTGGATGCAATATTGTCCACACATATTGTATGTGTACAACTTACAGGAAGAGCTGAAAAGATATTTCCTCTGAAAGGAGAAAGTGGAATTTGAGCCTTAGCCAACAAAGATGAGTAAGCTGGATCAGATTGCATATTTATCAGTTACATGAGAATTGTTAAATTAATAAAGTGTTTCTGTACAAGGACATTATTGATGTTTCCTCATTTTATAGGAAACCAGAGCGTTCAGGGCAGAACACCTACTTTCATGTTGCATAGATTTCTAATTGTACAGATCCATTTCTATTATTGTTTGATTTTATTTTTGTGAAGAATTTATTTGTTAAGTACAAATTTTGTTTACATTAAGTTTTGTCAAATATGATGTCAAAATTTTGCAGTCACCATGTTTGTAAATGTTGATTTACACAAAGCTTCAGTGGTTCATTAGCTATCACCATTAAACCAAAAGACAGAAAATTTTCGCATGACTACCATGTTGGTATTTTACACTTCACAGAATTACCTTATCGATAGCTGTATGGATTTTGAAGGTGTATTACTATACATCTTTCACTTCAGAAGTTTGTTCTTCTGTCATGTTTTTATTAATAATTATAGGAAATTACAGAGTATGATGTTAAGATGGCTTTAAGTGACATCAGATTTTGTGAAAGTGGTTTTGACATTGGAATGGGTACACAGACACCCATGCAGTGGAGTGGTCTCATGAGCTTACTTTTTTAACTTAAGGATGGGAAGTGGTTAAGAATTAAGTTATTCCAGATGAAACTGAATTTATGGGTAGCAATGCCAAAATTTGTTGGAAATTTAAGGTCATTTGCTCAGTTTGAACATTGAGCATATTTAATAGGTATGCCAAACAAACGGCTTTCACGTTTCGTGTTGGAGATGTGCAACAAGGTAGATTTATTGAAAAGATAATGTACTCACAAAGTCTAAATTTTCTACCCTATCATCAATTCATATCTTGGGTTGCAGGCTTGTGGAATGTGTGTATCCAAGACTTACGAACATTGTTTTGAAAATTCTTGTCCCTTGACCATCTATTGATGAATGTAAAATAGGTTTTTCAAGTTTGTTTCAAATAAAAGCAACAGAATAGACTTATGGTGGAAGACAAGTCTGCATTTCACATTTGCTACCATAGCTGAGTAATTTAAGAAATTGACGGAATTAAAACAAGCTCAATGTTCCTACTAGTTTCCTTTTTCCATGAACAAAGGCTTCACAAATTCTCTTCCTGCTGTTTACAGAAACTTATTTTGTAAGACATAATATAAAAACCAGCTCATAATTTAACTAATGATGAAAATGTCTTTTATTTATTTATCTATTTTTTTATTTATTTTTTTATTTATTTATTTTTTTTCCTCCCTTTTTAGAGTTGGGGTGGCAAAGAAAATGGATTTGGTTTGGCAGATTGCTGCAAGGATGTGTCTGCGGCGGTGAGTTTAAAGAAGTATTTATGTTAAATGATAGTAATTTTCTTATAAAATATAAAACTTCCAGCATGCATGACAATTAATTGAAATGTAATGAGTTCTGTAACTAGTGAACTGCACTTTTAGTACAGGGTGGAGCAGAGGAAACGCATGTTTCTCACATAAGAATAACTGTTGATTTTCAAGATAAAATCTTTTTAATTACACAAAAAAGAAGGTATTTTAATGCATTTCTGACTTACATTACGTACAGAAAATAATGTCAGTCAGATGACGTCCTTGCTGGACACATTTGGAGCCCCTCCTCAAAATTCTGCATCATATTCTCCAACATGTCTTCCAGTACAGCTGTGATTTCTTGACGAATTGGAAGTTTCAGCTCTTGGATCATTCGTGGTCTGTTCATGTACACTCTTGCCTTGAGGTATCCCCACAAAAAGAAGTCACAAACCGATAGATCATGGGAGCACGGGGGCCAAGAAAGATCACCGAAACAGGAGATCACATGTTGGGGGAACATGTGTGGCAGCATCCTGTTGGAACCGCATTTGTCTCATGTTTACCCAGAGATCTGGATGCAACATCAATGGAAGTTTTTTGACACATGTTCCCCCAACATGTGATCTCCCATTTTGGTGATGTTTCTTGGCCACCACACTCCCCTGATCTATCGGTTTGTGACTTTTGTGGGTATGCCTGAAGGCAAGAGTGTACACGAACAGACCATGAATGACTCAAGAGCTGAAACTTTCCATTCGTCAGAAAATTGCAGCTGTGCCGGAAGACATGGTGGAGAATGCGATGCAGAATTTTGAGGAGAGGCTCCAAATGTGTGTCCAGCAAGGACATCATCTGACTGACATTATTTTCCGTATGTAATGTAAGTTAAAAATACATTAAAATACCTTCTTTTTTGTGTAATTAAAAAGGTTTTATCTTGAAAATCAACGAAGTTCTTCTTATGTGAAAAACATGTTTTTCCTCTGCTCCACTCTGTATATAGTAGTGTTCTTGTGATTGTTAAAATGGAATGGCAGACAACTCAAACATTAAATTGGGATATCACTATGTTTATATTTACATTAAATACATTGAAGTGAAAGGGGTGTGCAGTATGGTAAAAATGCATTTGGAAAGTGAAGACACCTTGTGACAGTCCTAACCTTTTACAACTCTTCAAGGGACGCTATGGTCCTCTTTAGCCATTTCAGTAGAGTGACTGATTTATTGGGGAGACCGATTCATTAGCATGTTATGACTTGCTTTTTGCATCTGGACAGAAACAACTGCCTTGTTTTGTTACCTGCAGCTTGGGTGACTGGAAAAGGGACGAGGCCACCACGGGAGGCAAGTCTATAGTTTGCCGAAGATGTAAATTTTGTTTTGCTGATAGTGTAGCTGTTATAAAAGTGTCTTCGGAAGGGTGTAATTGGACCCTAAACTAAGAAATAACTGCTTTCACATGTGGGATACCGGGTTTTTATCTTTGGATCTCTTTATTCTCAAAGTTCGTTATGTGATTGTCTAGTGCTGATTGCATGATGGATTTAGCCAGTTAAAATTAGCCAATAGGAAACTATTCTTCTCTGGGAGAGAGGCAGTTGATTCAAATCCTATACAGGGGATGAAGCGACGCTCACGCAGGATAGAGTTTGCAGAAGGACTTGGCGTTTTGAATTCATTGGAGGCAGACGTCATTGGGCTGCACTCTCCAAGTTTATCTAAATTGACCAGTCTTTATTTGGTTTATTAATCTTTGATAGTAATAAAAGAGCACATTACTCTGTACTTGCTAATGAAGTTATAGTATTTCGCTTCTGAATAAACAATTTGTGGAGAGCAGAAATAGCGTCGTTGATTTCTAGCAGTGGACTGGCTTTAAATGTGCAGTTTTCCCGTTGCCTCAGTTATTACCGTAACACGATCCTGATAAAGAGTCAAGTGATTTACCGAAGCCGGCAAATAAAGACAAAGATAAAAAGGGGACGGTTACAAGCTGTCCGGTCTTGCTTCACACCAAATGATTTTTGTCTTCATTAACTAGAATGATTGGTGCAGCAATGATCTTTCCAATTACAGATATACTTGTTATATTTTATTTCTTAGCATTTCCCACCAAGTTCAACTACGTTGCATTTTGAGTATTACTCAGAAGTGTCTGAAAGTACACTAGTTTCTGGAAAGGGAAAGTACTCTAACCTGATAACTAGCATCCACATGGAGAGTGTAGACAAGATGAACAAAACCCCAGCAATGATCATGAATGAGCTACTTGAGCAGTACAGTGTACCTGCTGATAAACAGGTGAGTAGAACTTCTCCTTTGTTTATTCATAGCAGTCTTATTCTTTGTAACATGATCAAGTGACCATAACAAATTTGTTCCAGATGCAACTTTTCACACATATACGATTGGCCCACTGTTTCTCAAACCGTCGACTTCGTCTTCTGTGTGTTCAAGCCAGACTTCAAGCTCTGTCTGTACTTGTGTATTCAAATGCTCTGGCAGAGAATGCCCATGCACTTCTCTATTCAGGCATTTTGGAGGAATTGGTAGAACTGTTAGAAATGCCCAGCCCTAACCTAGTAGAGATTCGAGCAGCTGCTCTGCGTACTTTAACATCTGTAATTCATCTAGACCGGAATCCACACCTCCCTAAGTGAGTCATACATGTATTTATCATGGGACAGTTGTCCCCAACATTTTTTACTGTAATGTCAAAATGACAGTTTTAACAGGACCTGCCAAGGTACGGACTTAAATTTCTGGGCATCTTTTATTATTAAGAAAAGATGTATATTGTTCCCATTGCATCCTTGCTGAAGATCATCACAATTCAAATTTATATTGGGAACTACTGTTTTAATATGTACCTAGAAACATATGATGGTTCATGTATTGTCAAATCATTAGGGCAATAAGAAATATGATTTTGATTGTTGCAGAAACCCATATGATTGGAGCTATAGATAAATAAGCTACTGCATTTTAAGCATTTTAGTAACACTGTGTTTTTTAAATGGTTTTGAAGCAGGAAGCCTGGTTCCAGACTGAACATGATAATTGATGTAACGGGTGCAGGATCATACCATGGTTTCCTTCCTGTGTTGGTTCGCACTTGTATCATGACACTGACATCTACACACTCAGATACAAGCAGTGGTCAATTTCCATTACCCCTAGCCACTGCCCTATTCAGTTTTCTTTACCATCTGGCTAGTTATGAAGCTGGTGGAGAAGCACTTGTCAGCTGTGGCATGATGGAAAGTCTGCTACGAGTTATTAACTGGCCTGGCACAGAGTTGGAACATGTTACGGTTAGTATTGCTTAAGTTTATTTCCCTAGAAACATATGAACCTCACAGATCTATACTGGAGCATCATGTTATGGCATTCATAAGCAGTATATGGAGTACAGTCATACACATTAGTAAAATAGGCATGCGGTAGCATAGTTGATCGAGGCACTGTGTTACAGGCCAGAATGTTGTGGGCTGGAGTCCTGTTGAGGTGGATTTTTTCAATTTACTAAATCCTTCCAGCCTCACTGTTGCCCCGGGGTTGAGTCAGCCTCTAACAGAAATGAGTACTGGGAATCTTCCTGGGTAGTAAAGGGCAGCTGGAGCATAAGGCTGACAATCTTAGCACCATCTGTGAGCCAATTGTTTAGAGAAAATATGAAACCCTTGACGTCTGACAACCCTTTGGGCCTTCACGGCATGTTATAGGGACAGCTTTACCTTACCTTTACAGCGTTATTGTAGATTAATTGCATACAACTTCACTTTTAATAACTTTTCAACTATGTGTTTTTACCAATATATTAGACATCTTTAGGACTTAAGTACACACCAGAGCAGTACTTAACTGCTGGCCTTCCAGCCAGCATTATATTCTTGGCTTCAAGCCCTGCTGTGATCATATTTTAATCTTTTGTTACTGGCATATACAGTTAGAATGCTGGGCATCCTCTTTGATAAGAATAGGAGTCCATCATTGAAAGTGGTTTTCACTTTTACTGCACTATACCATATCAAAACACAGTCACATTGTGATGAAAACAATCCATATTCATGCTTTCTCTCTGCCAGAAATTGTTACCATATGACCATAATCTTTGGTGAGTGATGTGACATGATGAATTTGTTCTTAAGCCATGCTGCTTATGGCATTGTAATTGTTTCAGTACTTGGCTGAGGTTCTTTCAGCGTTTTGTTTTGTTTCATTAATTAGTTCACACATTGGTTGATATGTAATTGTATTTGTAGGATTTGAGGTTCTCACAGTAGTGGTTATGAAAAATTCTGTCTTCTGGGATGTAATTTTGTGAAGTAGGTGGCAGCAACTGCCCTCCACTTGCTTCATGCTGGTTTCTTGATTGTGTTATTATTTGGTCCTGAAGGTGGAGTCAACGTTTTCCTCTGGAACTTTTGTTTACTTTCAACGGACTGTGTGGTATTATATCCCAGAAGATAGAACTCTCCATAACCATCACTTGAGAACCTCAAATCGTACATCATGTTGAATATTTGTTGCTTGGGTATAATTAGTTCTGTAATTATACAGAACTTTTTTCATACCCTCTTTTGTGTAATTTTGCAGTTTGTGACCCGAGCTGTGAGGGTAATTGACCTCATAACAAATATTGACATGCAGGCATTCCAAATGCATGGGGGATTGACAAGTTTTATCACTCGTTTGGAGGTGAGTGTGAAGTAAATTTAGTTCTCGTTTATGTTGTATAGTAATGCCAGCAGTCTCAGAGAGTAATTTGTTTCTGTTAATGCAGATGGAAGTGAGTGTATGCAGGAAGGATCAGCCATTTGAGATAACATTCCCAAATTCTCAGCCGGAAGTCCAAGAGCCACCAGGACAGAATGCTGTAGCACAGTCTCAGAGCTCGGGTGACAGTTCGCAGCATGTAGCTGTGCCTTCTGAGGACAGTATTCTGAGTGGTAGTGAACAGAGTGCAGATAGACTAAATGTGAGCACAGTGCAGTCCCCAATGGAAGTGACACTTACCCTTTCGCAAGAATCAACTAGTTCCCAGACATCACATACTCCACCGCAGCCTCCTCAGGCAACATCATCAGTTACCAGTATGTCCAGTGAAACTGCTCTGACAGCATCACATGTGGCAAGTTGTTCAAAGTCTAGTAATATCCTGCCTGATTACAGTGCTGCCAGGACAGGAAAGACTTGTTTACCACAAAGGGCTGCTTTGCTCAAATCAATGTTGAACTTCTTAAAAAAAGCAATTCAGGACCCGGCATTTTCAGACAGCATTCGTCATGTGATGGAAGGTTCACTTCCATCTTCTTTGAAACACATTATTAGTAATGCTGAGTACTATGGACCTTCTCTGTTTCTGTTGGCCACTGATGTGGTTACTGTGTATGTGTTCCAAGAGCCATCCCTGCTTTCTTCGCTACAGGATAATGGCCTTACTGATGTGGTGCTTCATGCTCTTCTTGTGAAGGATGTAAGTAGAATACATGTATGCAAATTACTTTCACGAGCATAATGTTCATTATGTCGGTAGTTTTCACAGTGGTGATTTATTATCAGGTACCTGCAACACGAGAAATATTGGGATCACTGCCAAATGTGTTCAGCGCCCTTTGCTTGAACACCCGTGGTCTTAGCTCCTTTGTGCGATGTGATCCATTTGATAGACTCTTCAAAGTCCTCCTCTCTCCTGTATATCTGGCTGCAATGAGGCGACGACGAAGTTCTGACCCGATGGGTGACACAGCTTCCAACCTTGGCAATGCAATGGATGAATTAATGAGACATCAGCCAAGCTTGAAAGTGGATGCAACATTTGCAATAATCAAGGTGAGTGTTATAATATTTTTTCATCCATTAGGTGAATTTGTTTCAATTGTTGCTTTTCACAGCATATTTCTGTTCATGTTGTGACTGTCAGTGGACAGTTGTATGTCATGGCTAATGCATTTTATTTGTAATAGGTAGATACATATTTTGAATTCTTACCCAGGGCATCAGCAATCCTGACTAAGGTTTTTCATAGTACTTCACAATTCATGCATGCTAATGCAGAGCTGCAGATTGGTGCACATAATGTCTTAAGTTACTAATTCCATGGAACAGATTCCTGCATGAAAAGTTCAGCTATTCAGGACATTCCCTGCTTTTTACTGAAAGTGCATTACTATATTCGCAAGATCCCACCACTTATCTCTATCCTGAACCAGATAAAATTCATATCACACTTTTCCCATCCTCTCGGCATTTTATGGAACCTGAAGGTTCATTACCGTGTTCACAAGAGCCCTCCAATGGTCCATATCCTGAACCAGATCAATCCAATCTGTACTATCCCATCCTCTCTCTATGATCCACTTTAATATTGTCCACCCGCCTACGTCTTCGTTTTCCTAGTTGCTAACCATGGAGGTTATTCTGCTTCGGTGGTAACATCATCATGGGATGGCAGCTGGCTTGCAAGTCACTCTTTACTCATACTATAGTCTCAACTAACTCTTGACAGTCTGGTGTCCTCATTATATAGCCTAGGGTTGGGCTGCATAGGGAACATATCTTCCAACAGTTCTTCTGTTGTTGTGTATATATTTGTTGCTGTGGAAACATGTTTACCCAGCTGTTACTGTGCAATGGACGCTGTAATCACAATATTATGAAAGGATAAGGAAAAATCTGACTGTTATAGGGGTTGGATAAAAAGTACTGGCAACACTGCTGTAACATGAAAGATGTGCGTCAGGTGGCACTAGCGCCGTCTGTAGCTGATAGCAGAAGCTCAGTTGAAGTAGTACAGTGAGTGGCTCTGGTTGTGTTTCATTGAGTTGCATTATGCATCGTCTTGAAATGCAGGAGCCCGGTTCAAGCACCCTAACAACATGTTTATGAAACAAGAACAACCCTCCTGGATAAAAATTTAAGTAGCATGAGGTTGTTGTGCACAAAACTGTTATCGGGGACTGTGAGAACAATGGGGTGATGGGTGAAATTGTTCCGTGAAGGGAGGGATGCCATTCAGGACAGCTGTCGTTCAGGACGACCCCATGTTGACAACCACACAATTCACCTTGTTGCATCTTTGTTGGATGTCCGTCGATGGGCTGCATGGGAGTTAGCTGCTGAGGTAGGCGTATGTCACAAAACCTTGCTCCACATTCTGCGTGATATTCTTGGATACCGCAAAATTGCAGAACTTTTGGTACCCCATACAATGTCCGAGGTGCAACAATAGCAGCGTTATGCAATTGTACAGGACGTGTTGGACCGGTACCAGAAGGAAGGTCACGACTTCCTTGGAAGGATCGTCGCTCTGGATGAAACTTAGGCTCACTCATATGAACCACACTTGAAGCGACAATCAAATGAATGGAAGCATCCTGGCTCTCCTCGTCCAAAGAAAGTGCGCCCTACACAGAGTAATGTGAAGGCGATTTTCACTGTGGCATATGACAGTGATGGAGTGATATTGCATCACACTGTACCTCGATGACCGACACTAAACGCTGCCTACTACTGCAATTTCTTGCGTAATCGTCTTCGTCCAGCACTCAGGAGAAAGCGATGACACTTGTTGGCAACGAACGCTATCATCCTTCATGGCAATGCAAGGGCTCATACTGCTGACGCTGTCAAGGATCTCCATCACTGCTGGCGATGGCAGATACTGCAACATCTGCCATACTCACCCAGTATGAGTCTGAGCGATTATGATCTCTGCCAAAATAAAGGAACCACTGTGAGGGACATGTTACAACACAAGAGAGTAGATTATTCATGCTGTAGAGCAGTCACTGCTGGACATCAACAGAAGTTGAAGCACTGTTGGTGTATGATGCCTTCCGCAAATTTGGCAGAAGGTGGTACACATGGGGGGCGATTATATTGAAGGAATGTGTTTACCTCAGGTCATAAAGTCATTTCAGAACTATAAAGGTGTTGCCACTATTTTTTATCCAACCTATGTATATAATTAAAATAATGTTGCATTCAATAGATGAAGCTCTCTTTAATTGTTAAATGAATATAACTCTGAATTTCATTTATCCTCTGAAGTTTGCAGTTTTTGTTGCATTCTTCTGATAAAATTTCAGCACCTGTAAGGTGGAAATTTAATACTACCCCTCCTTTGATTCCTAGCGAGAACTGCTTCTTTGAACTCCTGTTACCTAGCCATGTCGCACTACAGGTTCATGCTCAATGTTGCTGCTACTGGGTTGGCAATTAATGCTTCATGTTTTATTCGCATTGAAACTGTGTCATACGCAGCTAATATGTTCCTTGCACTTATCTGTTTGGAACTTCGAAGGAATCCACACGTGATCATGATATATAAACCAAGCAAGACAGAAGCCATCTATTTGGTTAATTTGAAAAGACCTATTCTGTCACGTACATGAGACGTTACACCTATGATTGTGCAAAATATTCCAGCCAAGAGTCCTGCTTAAAAATGAAGCTTAAACCGTTGAACCACGTTCAAAGAAAGGAGACCTATAGGTTTTATACATTAAACATTTTTTGGGCATAAAATATTGACCTTTAAAAGCTTTGAAAAGACAGCAGTAGAATACATGGTACAATCCAAAAGTTCCCGAAATATATTAATACAAACTATTACATCTTACCTAGATCTTATTCTGCACAATCACCTTCAAAGTAGTCCCCTTGGGAGCGCATACACCGATCCCAGCGTTTCTGCCACTTTTCAAATGCATCCTGGAAGTCTTTCTTTGTTAGGGTGTTTAGTACCATCTGCATTTCCACTTGAATTTCCTCAACTGTATCAAATCTTCGCCCCTTCAACTTGATTTTCAACTTGGGGAAGAGAAAGAAGTCGCATGGAGCTAAGTCTGGCGAGTACGGTGGATGGGGAACAACTGCCATCTTGTTTTTAGCCAAAAATTCCTGCACAATGTAAGCCGTATGCGGTTGTGTGTTGTCATGGTGGAGTACCCAGTCGTTCGTGCGCCACTTCTCTGGACGTTTTCTCCTCATGTCCTCCCTCAAACACCTTAGAACATTGCGATAGAACTCTTTATTGACTGTCTGACCAGGAGGGACAAACTCCCTATGAACAATCCCATCAATATAAAAAAACAGATCAACATGGACTTAATGTTGCTCCTGATTTGTCGAGCTTATTTTGGCCGAGGTGAAGAAGGGCTCTTCCATTGTGACGATTGCTGCTTCCTTTCAGGGTTGTAGCCATAAACCCAACTTTCGTCACCAGTGACAACCTTCGAAAGAAAGTTTGGATCCTCTTGAAGCTGTTGCTGAAGTTCCCTGCAGACTTCCAAGCGATGCTGCTTCTGTTCATTTTGCAGCAGTCGTGGCACAAACTTCGCCGCAATCCTCCTTATGTTCAGTTCCTCTGACAAAATTCGTTGACATGTACCATAACTTAGCCCCAGGGTGTTACAGAGGTCTTGGATGGTCTGTCTACGATGTTGCAGAATCAGATCCCTAACTTTCGCGATATTTTCTGGTGTTTTGCCCGTTGACGGCTGTCCCGAACGATTGTCATCATCAGTCAATGTTCGGCCATTTTTAAAACGCTTATACCAGTTGTAAGTTTGTGTCTGGCCTAAACTATTTTCACCAGAAGCTTGCTTCAGCGTTTGGTGCGTTTCTGCAGCGGTTTTCCCAAGTTTAAAACAAAACTTTATACAGACGCTCTGCTCTCTCAGGTCAGCCATCACAAAACCGCAAACTCACAGAAACACAACAATGGAAATAACGTTCACCAACAATAAACCCAAGCACTCAACACGACACCGCTTGCCACACTGATTCAAGAAGGATGTGTGAGGAGACCCCTAGTGGTATTTCGATGTACTCATAACCATTCGTGCACAAAATTCAAATTTCGGTCACTTTTGGATTGTCCCACATATAAATATAAATTCAGCAAGTGCAGGAGATTAAAATTCAGGAAGGTAAAATTTCCTTGTCAGTAAGAACCTAATAACAGATAAACATATACCAGTAATTATTAATTGAAGTAAAATGAAAATCAGTATAGTTCTAAAATTAACTCAAAATGTTCTCATATAATCTTAAATTGGATGGAATTGTAATTTGCCAGCTTCTTTCTCAATGATAGGAGTTGAAATATACATCAAAGTTTGGTTGACTAATTGGAATAGCTACCAAGAGACATGTGGTCTGATTCCTTGTACAGTGGAACCTCACTTAACGAGCATAATTTGTTCCAGAATCTTACATGTAATGCGAAACACTCGTTAAGCAAAACAATTTTTCCCATATAAATTAATGTAAAATACAATAATGTGTTCCATGCTGAAAAAATACTCAAAATATTTCAGTATAACGTTTATTCGAAGAAAATTATATGTACATTGTTAAGGAGCGTGAATCATCTTCATCTTTTCTTCTATGCAGAATGAACCAACTTGGAATGCGAATTCGATTTGCAGAAAACAAAAAAAAAATCGAAATAATTAGTTTATTATTTATGATACATATCTAATTCTTTTTTACTAGAAAGCTGTCTAGAGACATTTGTTTTTGCTGACGCTTCAAAATTTGGTGAAAATGTGACACAGCATTATCATTAAATAAATTTGTAGGCTGCATAGCCACTGCCTTATTAGGGTGATGCTTCTCAATGTACTGTGCAACAGTTTCACGTGCTTTCAGCATTTCTCTTATTGCACCAGAAGATTGTTCCTTTGCTGTTACCTCCACTGACAAACTCTCCTCCACAACTTCTTGTGTGAAACACAATGCAACTCCAAATCGTGCAAATCGTTGATGTAGACCAATTGTATGTGCATGTTAGATCAGCCATGCTCACACCTAGTTCTCCCTTTTCAATGACTACTTTTCATTTCTACAGTTATTTTTATTCTCTTGTGGCTGTCTTTTTGTGGCTTTTTCTTCGGGGACATTTTTGTAAGGGTTATTAAACTTTGCACAGAAAAATCACAAATAATATGTCTGAACACAAGTTTGGAAAAATGTGTGATCACAAGCGAGACTAAGATGCTAGCGGAACGAGTGCTAAACACAGACTGATGTAGCAAGCGCACAATCCGGGACTTCCCCTCTCGTCACTCGTTATGCGAAACGTCGCTCGTTAAGTGAGTCATTTTTTTACAATTTGTTTTGCTTGTTACGCGAATTACTCGTTATGAGAGGTGCTCGTTAAGTGAGGTTCCACTTTATTTCCTGTAGATGTTACATTCAGTTTGCAAAACCTTAGCTTCTAACATACATATTGAGCTAATTTTGATTTTTCACACAGACCTTGTTATATGTGTATTCCTTAATGCATACTTCCAAAGGTCTTCTGTTTTGCTGATGTGACATCTGTCACAATCACAAGGAATGCTGTACTTGCATTGAAGTGAAGTGATGTGCGTGTCCCATAAGCATCAGATCATGTAGAATAATTTGTCTTAAGACCTTGCAGGCAATTGGGTATTCTCTCCTGATTCACTAACTTGTGGAAGCCTATTGAATCACTTTCAGGGCTGAAGAGTGACATTCATATAGTTATATTCTTTGTAGAGTAGATTCCTGTTGGATTTTGTGTTTACAACATTTATCTGAATACACTTGTAAATAATGGGTGTTTTGTTCAGCTTATGGCATGGAATATTTACAGTAATTGACGAATAATTTTTAAATAATTTTACAATGACATAATGGCAAGCAATGCAATAGATTAACGTAAATGGAGCACCTGATGATGGCGCTATGTTGACAAAACATGTTGTGAAATAACAGGTGAAGTTGAGTGCACTACAAGACGGACACGGCATACATATCATGGACCTCTTTTTTGCTCTCACTCTAGCAACTCCCAGACAGGACTGAACAGGTTCCAACCCGAACAGGAGGAAGGGTGGAGGTTGTGGCTTCTCTCTCAAGGTCGCACAGCTGCTGCTCAGTGCGGCTTGTTTAAACACAAATCAGTCCCAGTCATATTTGAACCACCTTGTATGTTGGAATGGAAAAGAATGAAATTTGCTGAAGATAGGCAGAAAACAAACTTTATTTCCCAATATAATTTTTCATTTCAGTTGCTAGAAGAACTATGTGTTCTTGGCCGTGACCCCAAGTATATTTGTTGGAGAGCCCAAAATAAGATGGATGTGTCTCCTGTCCCTGCACCACGCCCCACTGGAAACAATGAAGGTGGAAGCAGTGATGAGGAAGATGAAGATGAGGAGGAAGCTTCCACTTCCTCACATCCTCAGCGTGAGGATGCTGCTTCTGATTCCTCTGCTTTGCATGAAAAGACACCTATTGCTCTGATAGACTACATTTTGAATGTGGTAAGTTGTTCTGTGTATTGAATACCTGTATAATGTATGAGTGTATATATTGTACTTATGTATAAATTAACCCCCAGAAATTGGTTTACTTGTGTTAGATAGTCCCCATGCACGTCTGTGTAGAAATGATTACATTCCTGAAATAGCTGTCAATCTATATTAATCTTTTCTCGTTTTAAGTATGAAGATATTTTTCTGTCGATGGCAGTATCATCCTGAGCCGTGTCCAAAAATGAATGAAAAATTTTACTACAGGGAAACCTTCACTTTTCATTTTTGAAGGAACCACGTAAAATAAACATAAAGTCAAAGGAACTGTAAAATTGAAGAAATAAAAATGATGTAACATAAAGAAAAATGTGGTTTGTTTTACAACAGCCTAACCAGCCATTTAAAATATGCATGTTTGAACACAGTTACAATGCAAATGAAAATACACTTACTTTTGATGTCTGACAATAAAGTTCGCGAACTTGCCACTGTGTGCTGGTTGTGGCAGCAGTGGACAGAAACCTCAGTATGGTTTGATGACAGTGGCGTCTCAGCCTTTCACAGCTATATCGTTCTTGCTCTATGGCAGTGTCTTTCTGAGTGGTGTCTGTCAGGAGCATAGCAGAGCAAGTGAACGTGGACAGAGAAATAGTTACGAAAATCTTAACTGAAGATCTTGACATTAGGAAGGTGTGTGCAGAAATGTTCCCAAAGGAGCTCACCAAAGAACAGAAGTAAAAAGGAGTCAATATTTGCCAAGACCTTTTGGAGAGGCAAGATGACATTTTGGGCCACGTCATCACAGCTGGTGAAACATGGGTCTACCAATATGATCAAAGAACGAAGCAGCAAAGTGCACATTGGAAGACTGCAAATTCTCCACAACCAAAAAGTTTTGTCAGTCCAAATCAAGAGTCAAAACAATGTTGCTAACTTTCTTTTGGTATTAGAGGGGTCGTTCATTAAGAGTTTGTACCCACTGGACAGTCAACCAAGTTTACTATTTGGAAGTACTAAAAAGGCTGCCTGAAAGTGTTAGACAGAAGTGAACTGAACTTTGTGCCAACAACTCTTGGATCTTGCATCATGACAATGCATCTACTCACATGACACTGTCTGTGAGAGAGTTTTTAGCTAGTAAACAAATAACTCTGCTGAAACACCCTCTCTGTTCACCAGATCTAGCTCCCAGTAACTTTTTTCTATTCCTGAAGATAAAGGAAATATTTAAAGGAAAACATTTTGATGATATTTGTATCAGAAGTAATACAATTGCAGCTCTGAAGGCGATTCCATAAAATCAGTTCCAAATTTGTTTTGAAGGGTGTACTAGGTGCTGGCATCGGTGCATGGCTTCCAAAGGGGAGTACTTTGAAGGTGACCACAGTGGTATTCAGCAATGATGTATGTAGCACTTTTTATTGCAGTGAGTTTGTGAACTTTATTGTTAGACCATGTACATACATGGTTGGACAAAATAATGGAAACACTACAGATACTGTGCATTTCTTTATTAATATGGTGTTGGACCACATTTTGCTTTCAGTACGGTCCCAGCCCTTCTTGGATTGGAATTGTACAAGTTATGAACAGTTTGTGGTGGAATTTTATACCATTCTTCTAAAAGAATGCTTCAAGTTGCTTTAGAGATGTTGGGGATAGAATCAGTTCCTCACTCTAGTCTCCAAAACCGACCAGAGTGGTTCAGGTGGTGAATGTGTTGGCCAGGAAGGATGATGAAATTTACCTTCCTGCTCATCAAACCATGACTGAACAGTTGCAGCTATGTGAATGGGGGAATTATTGTCTTGGAAAACTGGATCAAGGGAGGCACATGCTTACTCAATCTGCCCACATACTCCCTTGCAGTAATTCGGACATGAGGGGTAATAATGGGATCAACAGAATACCACAATACTGCTGTGCAGACCATCACAAAACCTTCCCCTTGTTCCATTGTTGGAATGAGACATTCCAGATTGTAGGCTTTCTTGGGTGTTCTCAAAACATAAACTTTCTGATGTAGGGAACAGCATGAAGGATGACTCATCTCATCTGACCGTATGATGTGTTTCCAGTTGTCTTATGTCCAGGTTTTATGGTCATGACACCATCGCTTATGCATCTGAGCATTACTTTCAGTAATCAGAGGTTTTGCAGTTATAGCCCTATTGTGGATGTTGGATAGTTTTTGTGGATACAGTCTTCAAGATGAATATTCAGTTCTGCTGCCAGATGTGCTGCAGCAGTTCAGTGTAAACATACCTTGTTAGTGTATCATGATCTCGTTCAATCAATGTTGATTTTTGCCCACGATTCCTCTTCGCTGATGTTGTCTTCCCATGATTCGTGTATGCCACCAACAAGGCCTCAGAAACTGTTGCTTTTGATACACCTAATAACGTGGCAGTTTTTATTATAGATGCTCCAGCTTAATGCCCATCAACAAACTGTCCTTTTTCAAAACCTGACAAGTCTGCCATTTTCCAATTCTTTCATGCGGACTGTCACTCAACGCAATCACTAATGCACTGGCAAGAGCACTACAGAATGGAAACAGCCATGAAGAACATTCAATGTTGTCATGAAGTTCTTTTCAATATAGTCAACACAAACAAACTCTGTTCCTCAATTTGTTTGTTTCCATTATTATATTCATCTCTGTGTATCTAGTAAGTGTTCCATTATGTTCATCAACTTGCACTGTAACACAAGTTACGTAATTTTTGTAAATGCTTTCCATTTTGCTTTTTTATCCATATTTTAGGCCAGAGCAATCAGTGAACTGGATTGCTACGTTTATATGTAACATCTAGCATTTTGTAGGTATCAGAAGCCAGCTTCCTACTGAAATGCTTATAGCTATCCAAGGAAAATGGCAAGCTTGAAAGTGTGTTTGTGTTGCAGTTGGATGAGCTCATTCATGTGAAATTAAAAAATGTTCATGTTAAAAGATATGTGCATATTACATGAACAGGGTTTGAACATAAGCAGAATGGCACCAGTGTTCTTTTTTTAATTTTATGAAATAGAACATTTAAATATACAGCTTGCTAAATTTCCATTGTCAAAATTAAGAAAGTGATGTGAGAATTCAAAGAAGTGTAAATTTGAGATGTGAAATCGGTTAAAATTTAACATTGCTCTTAGAGGCCTTTGGCCTGGACCAGTGGAAAGGTGAATACATTCAGAAAAATATAAAATTGGAGAATGCAGAATTGAAAGGTTCACTGTAATTAATGTGAAAGGATAATAAAATATACAGTGCTATGACTCAGTACACATAACTAAGCTGGCTGGCTGGCTGGCTGGCTGGCTGACTGACTGACTGCATGCATGGAGCTGGCACATTGGTGTGAAATTTTGTTCTTAATTTTAGATGAAGTTTGTGGATGCAATCCTGAGTAACAACTCAACAGATGATCACTGTCGGGAATTTGTTGCTCAAGATGGACTAGTTCCACTGTTGTCAATTCTTGGACTACCAAATCTGCCAGTTGATTATCCTGTCACAACTGCTGCACAGGCTGTTGCATCTGTTTGTAAGTCAATCCTGGTGAGTGCAGGTTTAATGATGATGATACTTGAATTGGTACATTTATTTTTAATATTTTGCAGTCTAATTTACCCCAAGGGTAAAGCGGCCGGAGCTTGAAGCTTACCGCTCACTTCCAGCTAGTGCCTAGGTCAAGAAAATGTGGATCCCTACATCCACTCTCCCATATGCTTTGAAGGCATAGTGCTTGATTAGTTAAGCACAGGGACAACCTTACCTTTACCTGGTGATAGTAGTTTTGTGATGCTGAAACACATGAACAGGCAAGTGAATGTAAAGTAACAGTGAAGAATAATCACGCAATCACTGAACATCAGTGAAAGTTTCAAGAAAAGAATTTTAAATAATTAAATAATTTTTATGTTTCCTGACCATTGCAAAAGAAGTTGAATGGCCCTGTATTTTTCAGAATCTTGCACACGAGCCTCAGGTATTGAAGGAAGGGCTTCTTCAGTTGAACAGTGTACTTGAGCGGCTGCAGCCTCTTCACAGCCCTGTGAAGGCTCCTGGCAGCTCAGTGTTGTTACATGAGCTGGCATCAGCTCCTAACCTTGATACAGCGTTCTCATCAGCTGCTGCTACTCCTCTGCTCCATGCAATGGGTGCAGCTCATGGTTATGTTGTTATGTTTGTCCACGTTTGTCGTACGGGGCAGGTTAGTGTTGCACTGTTAAAATTATTGGGAAATAAGTTATTTTAGAGATCAGTTTATCATCACTACTGAATTTAATGTAAGGATTCAGGTGATCTTAATATTTTCAATGTTCAGTTCCAGGATTTTATCTGCACAAATATCATTATGCATACACAAATCTGAGACTTTCCTTGTCACATCTGAGAATGAAAGCATAACTTGCTTGGTTCAAATCTTGGCTGGGACATTGGCTCTGATAGCTGAAGCTTTTCATGGTTTTCCTCAGTCCTACTGAACAGATGCTGAAATAAGATCTCAGGGTAGAGCTACTTCCCACCAAATTCTTTTCAGTGCATCACCCATCTTACAGAGCATAACAGCATCATTAAATAATCTACATGGAAGCCAGAACTCCCCTGTCTCTTATTTGCAAAGCTTTTCTTCTGTTTCAGGGTATTCTACTTTCTTATTGCAAAATACACAACCAGGATAGCTCTGTTGGTATAGCATCTAGTCTGTGGATATGCTGGACAGTCAAGGAATTAGGGTTCAATTCATGGCAGGGCAAGAGATTTTTCTCTTCTCCATACCTTCCAGACTGGCTCTGGGGCCCACCAAACCACCTCTTCAGTGGATATGGAGGGCTGTTTTGCCTGGGGCATTAAGGACATGAAGCTGACTAATGCACTCTAATGGTTGATTTCAGAGTGATATCCGGACACTATCCATGACACATTGGGGCTCAGAGTTGGGACTCAGTGTTCTTAATGGTTTGGCTGAGTTGTATACATCATTAGTATGGGAAAGCACCCTCTTACTGGCCCTTTGCAGTGATGATATCATTCCTCCAGGTTGCAAATTTGGCAGAGAGGACATGGAAAAGCTCCTCCCTTTGGAAATGAGGGTGAGTATATATTGATATGTAAGATATTCTTAGATTCATAGCTGCTTGATAAAGAATCTGTCCATGTAGCAGGGTTTACTAAACTTTTGTATTTATTTATTTATTTTTTTTCATGTTTGAAGAGACTACTGATATTCTATAAATTAGTGGTGCGAAAACTGTGACCCCTGAGGTAGAATTTTGTTCCACAATTTTTATCAGTCCCTAAATGGACAGTTGTTTCTGTGATTCAAGGTGAAACATCAGCTATACAAACAATTCTGTATGTGAATAAAATATTTATTGGGCTATCAGCCTTTTTGTTTCTTAAGAATTTTGAGTTTAATTTGCTTCATGTGTTGCTCTATTATTGCAGTTTGATATGAGTCAGTGCAGTTATTCTCACATGTATGCATATGTAGCAAATTATGAACAGACTGTGGGTGGTATTTGTGAGTGCACAGAAAATTGTGGGCATGATTTTAACTCAAAGAATGGCACCTAGTTAGCAGTTGGTTCCTTGTTTAACAGGTTATATAAATTTAAGAACATGTTTAATTAACTCTTTGCTTCAGATATTTCTAATGATGATGAGAGCATTAAATTATTATTTATTAGTTTCATATCCCTGTGATAAGCACTTCAAACAAAAAGTATTTCCCCACGTGCATTATTATTCAAACCTTTACACATTTTAAACATTTTTTAATATTCTGAGTATGTGTTTGAATAAGCATTTTTCTTTAATTTTTGACAAATTCTCAAAATGTTGAGGTTGTACTTCATCTTTTGGGATGTTATACAGTGTACTTTTGCAGCATTTTACCACCAGTATCAGTAAAATCTGAAACCCCCTCCCCAAACCTTTGTCTGAGGAATGGATTGACCTTAGTAGGTACCTAAGCATGGATACTTGGAGGCCTAAAAATGATATATTTCTGTCTGTTATTGGCCAGGCCAACTGCATTACTCACACCTTACTTCCTTTATAATCATGGCATTAAATATTTACATGATGTTGTTATTTAGCATCCTGTTGCACTGATTTTTGTCCATGATATGTTTGCAGTGTCCGTCTTGTAGTGCACTCAATTTCACCTGTTATTTCACGACATGTTTCGGCAACATTGTGCCATCATCAGGTGCTCCATTTACGCTAATCTGTTGCATTGCTTGCCATTATATGTCATTGTAAAATTATTTAAAATGTATTGACAAACATTTTTAAATACATTTTAAATAATTTTACAGCCACATAATGGCAAACAATGCAATAGATTAGCGTAAATGGAGCACCTGATGATGGCACTATGTTGCCGAAACATGTCGTGAAATAACAGGTGAAATTGAGTGCACTACAAGATGGACACTGTATTTACATGATGCTGAAACATATAATAATTGAGTTTATGACACTTGAGAATTGGCTTCTTTTCATGTATCTGTTTTGTACATGCACAGAAAAGATATGTACTCTGTTTCTGCATATTGTTTGCTTTACTTATAGGGTGTAGATCATTGGGCCTGGACATCCTAGCCCATAGGTAACCTAGTGAGAATGTAACAGACTTTGAAGTGAAATGCATGGTGATGAAGCTAGAACCCATGTAAAAAGGTCCTCTGTAAACTTCCTGAAACCCAAGTAACTTCTGTACACATTTTGTAAAGCCTGTTTATGTTGTACATACATCATTTGGGTTATAACAGCCAGTGGGAAGAAGCCTTAGTTTTGGAGCTGAAAAATGGATGGGATGTGAATATTAAATTTAATTTCATGTGAGTGGTTCATAGAGATGGGAACTGAATTGAACTAGCTGAAAAAATGAAATTTTTGTATTCTCATAGTGGTCAATATCAAAGTGACAGTCTTGGGATGTGACACTGTGAAGTCTGGTATCCTGAAGATGGAGGCATCAGGGTCCTCAGAAACAGTGGTACCCACATACTGGATGACACAGCATCATATCACAAAAGACTGTAATCTTAAGCCTTCTCAAGAATTTTTTTTGTATGTAAGCAGTATATTTTTTGTGAAAAGTTTGTTGCATTAAAATGTGCATAAAACAAGTCAAAATGAAGTCACATATGAAGACCGAATTTCAGCTTGTAGATGTTCCTTTTAAATGTAAAAAGTTGTGTGATCTCTTGATGCTAAAATTTATAAAGTGAATTTCCTCTTGGCAAAAACTGCATACATCTCCCTGCACTTCTCATTGAGCTTATTACACTACATCAGTTTGTCACTGTCAGCAAATTATTCTGATTTTTACACATGTGAAAGTAAGTTTTCAGATAACATACACAGTTCAGGAGGGAATTCTGGACTGTTTGCTACATGCAGTGAAAATAAATGTGTGTGCATTGTATCATGTGGCACTATTCTGGTATATATTTACAAACTCAGGTTGATATCTTTTGGGTTGTCACTCTGTTTAATCCTGTAGATGGGTACTGAATAGCTCTCTTGGGTGTCTTACAGAAGTAGGCTGCCACTTTCCAAAATTCCTTCACCTTTTAAGATCTGAAAGTTTTGTTGTGGCTAAAGTTGATAAAATCTTCTTGGGCTATCAGCCATGTTAGTTTGATAAATATTTACCAGCGATTCAGAGACAGTCAGGATCTGACATCATACCCTGATGATATCAGAGATGGCCCCTGAAATGTTGGTAATTCTTAACCAGCTTACTCAGCTGATGGCACAAGATTTCTTCACTTTGCACACAACACAGGTGACATACCCCTTTTCCTTCTTGTCTACAAAGTGAGGCTCACCATATAGCATTTTATGACTCCAGGGTCCAGATGAATAACCTTCTTCCAGTTACTGCTTACCATAGTCATTCTTATTTTGCCATGGCTTCTGCTTCTGTCACTCTCACTGATCTCATATTCATTTATAATGTAACTGCTGTCAGTACAGTATGTTGTCATGGTTAATATGTAAGATGTATGATATTTCCTTGATATGTATCATTCATGCCATGGTGAGTAAATATATAAATAAACTGAACGAATAGCAACCCCATAACATATCAGAATACCAACTCTTGTGCTGGGGAACAGCTGTTCGCTCTGTAGAACCACAAGGACTTCCCCAGATCATTACTTCCACAACTTCTAATCATTTCTTACAGTAGAGCATATAGTAAAGTAAAGCTTATTATTGGTTTCCACTCGAGAGATTTAATGGCTAAGAATATTTTGTGATGACTTTTTCTTATAGTTTATTAAGATGGTCATGGACTGTCAGAACAAACTAGAATTCCTTGAATTGTTTACCAGTTTGAGGAAGATATTGTACCAGAGAGTTAGTTGGTTTCACAAAGCTTGTTCTTTTCAGCGAATTTAATGGAATTCTCTGTTGTAGAGTGATTCACATCAGTTAGTCAATGCCATGGATGCTTCAACCTTGGAGACTGCAATGGAAGTGGACTCTGAAGTCAGTAATCGTATGCTTCCTACTGCTTTGCAGTTGAAGTATATCAAACCTTTACTTGGAGCATCATCAAGACTAGGAAGGGCCTTGGCAGAATTATTTGGGCTCCTAGTTAAGGTGAGTTCATAAAACTGCCCTCCTGCATGCTACAGTTGGTAGCCATTTTGTGTGTTGTGTATTGTCACAATTATATTGAATGCAGATGGGGTTTGGAATGATAACTGGAATTATTTGACACTTACAGATCATAACAACAAGTAACTGTAACAATCTTAACCAGTTTACCCACTTAAAAATTCACTACAGCACACATAAGTCTTCTCAGTCTTTACTATAAACTACCTTCTAACAGATCCCTCAACAGTGCAGATTCCTGAGCTTCACAACTGACCCAAGATGGTATCTCTGAGTGTCTCTTCACCTTCTAAACTGCAAGAAAGCTCATATTAGATCTCATTATATAGCCTCTGCATGGACCCAACAGACAACACTGCCTCCAACACTTCTTCTTTGTTGCTTGTGTGCTTGTATGGTGGTCACATGGTCTGGTTGCTGTGGAAGCATGTTTGCAGAGCTGCTACCTAGCAACATTTGTTTGTTGTGGCTCTGCAATTCTGATTTTGAGCAGACATGTCACAGTATTGATAGTACAGAATCCATCCATTCTTTCTGGGTTAATATTTGAAAACTTTGTCTCCTTTTCTGAACCTCAGCATTTTAGCATGTCCATTTGAATTTCTATAGGTGCTTGTACAGAGGAGCAACTTTCCATTTTACTTCTAACACTGCATGTTAAGTGCAGTTTGTAATGAGTATTCCATTCATTTATTTAATATGATAATCTTCTATCATCAGGCCATGTGATCCTGTCCTCAGTCATATGATGTTGGTGTGCAAGGGTTTGCATTCTTATTTGTCTTGGGACTACTATTGCATTATGGTATTGTTACATGAAATGACAGCACTGTTTAAGTTTTGGTAGGAAATGGATTCATTTGACACTAATTCCTGTATCTGTAGCTGCCTGCAGCAATTCACATGTGTTTACAGTCAGCCATTTAACTCTTCTTGCCTGCTTACTTTCCCCTTGCTCTTAATTGTTATCTTCTCCCCAAGGCGTTCCCTTGAGGTCCACATCTTCTTAGCTCCTTGTTGCACTGAGGTAGCGGGATTGAACACCCACAGAACCCGTACAGTGTGTTATGCTTCTTTATATTGTAGCTCTGCAGTGGCCTGCCTAAGTGATACTGTTCCCAGCATTACCTTGACTGTTTTGTGCATACCTGGCTCTGTAAGATTTATGCTTCTCATGCCTTGTAAATGGACATATCTGTGATATTCCTGTACTCCCACATTGGTAGTGATGCCTAAGTTTAGAGAAAATATTTTTAAATATGCTGAGATGTGTAATGAAGTATAAAGAGAAAGGAAGGGATTTAAGGATGGAATGAGTGAATGAATGTGTAGCTTTTACTATTGTGATGAGTTCTCCTTCACTAAGTGCTATAGCTCTTTCAGTTTCTCCTACCATGAAATGCTGTGAGGCAGAATTTTTCTATAGTAAAACATGAAATAGATTTTCTTCCATAATATGTATACAGTTGCCGTCTTGTAGTGCACTCAATTTCACCCGTTACTTTACGACATGTTTCGGCAACATAGTGCCATCATCAGGTACCCTAATTACGCTAATCTCAACATTATACAACATTATAAAATAGACGATAAAAACTATTAGAGAAAGAAAAATGGGATGTATATCTTTTCTCTATAATGATGTAAAGGAACTGCTATTGGTTGTGAGGTATGTTATTTGTATACTAAGTTGCTTTAGATTTTGGAGAATTCCAAATAATTGCAGTTTTGCTTGTAGCTTTGTGTTGGATCACCAATCCGAGCGCGAAGAGGTCAACAAGTGCCCAATACCCCAGCTCTTCCAACACCAGCTGCACGAGCAGTAGCTACTGCTCTGAACATTTTGTTAGCTAATGGCCTTAACTGGACCAGGCTACCCCACACAACAATTCCAAAATTCAAGTAAGCATGTGAGATTTGAGGATGTGACTGTGGTGACCATGAATGTTTTATTCTGGGATATGACACCATGTAGTTTGGTAGATGTTTAGAGATGTTTCATAGGAGTGTGCTGTCTTCATCTTCAGGTTTCTTCAGAATGTTAATAAACATCTACCAAGCTACATGGCATTGCATTCCAGAGGACACTATTCTTCAAATAAGTTTGAGTGTTGTAATTGGAAGTTACTGTGTCATTCTTCATCTCGGGAGGATTCTGCTATATATTATATATGAAGAAAATTGTGCTGCGAGTATGATCTATTAACAGGGAGTTTTTAAATCTCTTGGTAATATGGGATTGACAGTGAGATTTTAACTTTTGTGTAGTATATAATCGAGGAGTAGAAGAAGAAAGTTGTCTTCTGGGTTTAGGCACCGTGTATTCTTCGTTTTGGCCGACGTTTCGGAGGAACGTAGCGCCTCCATCTTCAGAGCAGTTGAATAGCTGCGGAGAGCAGTAGCTCTCGGCCAAAACGAAGAATACACGGTGCCTAAACCCAGAAGACAACTTTCTTCATTGTCATCGCCGTGAAAACCTCAAAACTTACAGAGGAGTAGAAGAGTTTAAATTTCCTGTTATTGTGGTATTGGCAGCAAGATATTAACTTTGGTGTAGTAATTTGGAAGTGAGAGCACCATTACCTTAACATTTAGATACAGCACATGGCCTACTTTATCATCTCTGATTCATTTGTGTTCCATGTTCCAAAGATGGACATTATTATTATTATTGTTGTTGTTGTTGTTGTTGTTGTTGTTAGTGGGGTGTGACTGAGTTCACTTGGTACTGTGGCCACTACTGGGCTAAGATGGACAGGATTTCTGAACAGAGCAGGTACTTAGTCCATAGAAGTTCATATGACTTCCCCACAGATCTAGTGAGTAGGGTATTTGAATGACAGATTTATCAAAGAAAAGAGATATATACCATATATCTTCTATTCCTGTAGGCTCTGGAATGGACCATATATATACCTTTGAGTCACAGAATTAGAATATCACATTCCAAACTGAAAATTTTAAGGTTTTTGCTAACAGATGCCCCTTCTCTTATGGCAGGAAACTTTCATAATATGTGGTGCAATCCAAAAGTTCCCAAAATTAGAATTTTGCGCGCTAATGTTATGGGTACATCGAAATACCTCTAGGTGTCTCCGCACAAACCCTTCTTGAATCAGCGTGGCAAGCGGCGTTGTGTTGAGTGCTTTGGTTTATTGTTGGTGAACATATATCCATTGTTGTGTTTCTGTGAGTTTGCGGTTTTGTGATGGCTGACCTGAGAGAGCAGGGTGTCTGTATAAAGTATTGTTTTAAACTTGGGAAAACTGCTGCAGAAATGCACCAAATGCTGAAGCAAGCTTTTGGTGACAACAGTGTAGGCCAGACACAAACTTACGACTGGTGTAATCATTTTAACACATTGCGGACCGGACGGGCCATATGGCCCTCTACGTTTCCAAGCGTTGCGGACTGGGCGGGCCATATGGCCCTCTACGGTCGCATTATGTTGCAAAACGCTATATATCGCTGTGTGGCTTCATTGAATCGT
>NW_019730109.1:1121813-1130480 GCF_002891405.2 Cryptotermes secundus
TATATTAATTTTTAAAGTGAACAGTGCACAAGTTAGGGTAGTAGGTTTAAAAACGCCTGTCCCCAGGGTGATTTAAATGTTTAAACCACCGGTCCGCAGTGTGTTAAAAATGGCTGAACATCGACTGATGATGACGATCATTCAGGTTGGCCATCAACTGGCACCACACCAGAAAATGTCGCAAAAGTTAGGGATCTGATTCTGCAAGATCATAGACTGACCATCGAAGACCTCTGTAACACCTTGGGACTAAGTTATGGTACATGTCAATGACTTTTGTCAGAGGAACTGAACATGAGGAGGATTGCAGGTGTTATTCTGTGTAGTCTTCCTGTGTGCATGCCGCTGCTTGTCTTCACTACATGTACAGTGTACACCTGTACAGTGTGGAAACAAGAACTAGCCGCTGCATCACTTTAGACATAGGGCGAGTAACCCTAACAATTTTAAATTTTAAATTTTAAATTTAGAGAAAATTTTAAAGGATTTTAAAATTATAACTAAAGATTTTATAGTGCTGCTACAGGAAAATCAAAATTGACGTGTGCAAAATAATCTACATGCCAGACAGATATCAACGAGGTAGATGTTGATAATAACGAGGAAAATAACAATGTGTTTTTTAAATGTTAAATTTTAGACTGGGTTCAGTGTGGCAGCAACGTAAGAGTATACACCTGATGATGGCCGTTAGAGGCCGAAACATGTAGTGTAGAAGAG
The DNA here is from genome assembly GCF_002891405.2 of Cryptotermes secundus. Taxonomy (NCBI): domain Eukaryota; kingdom Metazoa; phylum Arthropoda; class Insecta; order Blattodea; family Kalotermitidae; genus Cryptotermes; species Cryptotermes secundus. The sequence continues at coordinate 1,122,534 of NW_019730109.1, forward strand.
AGCAAGATCAAAGACATATAATATATATTGTTTGCACTTGGGACGGAGTTTGTATCACTTATCGTGTAGAGTGCAACAGGATGCTTAAATATAATATTGTTCCAGGCAGGCTTGCACTAAGAGTTTCACTCTGTATTCAGCACAGCAGGTGGAAGTGATAACTAGATATTATGGAATCTAAGAGTGAATGAGGAAGCATTATTATGCAGATATGTTGGGTGTTTTATTTTATACTTTTTTGTTTTCATAGGTTGACATTCCTGATATGCTCTGTTGGATTTACATCTCCAATGTTGTTTGATGAGAAGAAGTATCCATACCATTTAATGTTGCAGAAGTTTGTCCAATTAGGAGGACAGAATGCATTTTTTGAGTAAGTGTTCTGAAGTTGTTGGTGGGTGTTATTGGCTGTTTGTGGTTGACTCCATTATGTTTAATATACTTTTAAGTCTTACCACTGTCCTGTCCTTTTAACTTTTGTGCCACCTCAGCAGAACATGAAGCTTGTCTCAGTTCATGTAGGAGCAGTAACTTAGGCAAGTGGAATTTGCAGATCAGAGGCTAGTCCTCCGTTCCCAGTCACAGCAAGAATTTCCGCTGTTAATAGATTGTTTATTAATTGGCAGTGAAACTTTAGAAATTTCTCTGCTCAAGCAATGCATATGTGATTTCTTAATACAGGGTGGGGTGCAGAAACTTCCTTTTTGTGAAGACGCATTGTGAAGGGAGGGGAGATCACAGAAAAGTGGGGATAGGCTTGGCAAACGCAGCAGTCGCGGAAGTTTCTGTCTAGTACCCCTCAGTAGGAAACATGAGGTGGACAAGTGAGCAGCATGCATTTGCTGTTGAAGCCTATTTTTCGAACAACCATTCCTACGTGGCGGTGCAGCGTGCGTTCCATACTCACTTTGGAATTAAGCCCAGAGGTCCGGTTCCCGACCAGAAATCGATTGTTTTGTGGGTAGAGAACATTAGGACAACCGGGAGTGTGGTGAAAAAATCATCAGGATAACAACGGACCGTTACGATGCCAGAAAATGTGGAGGCACTTCGACAGTCGATTTTGAGATCTCCAAGACGCTCTGCTCGCAAACATGCAGTCGCCCTAGACATATCCATTCGTTCAATGCGCTGAATTCTTCATGAACATCATCATTTCCGTCCCTATAAGACAGCGTGGGAAACGTTATTGGAAACTTTACCCCCTGACTCACTTGTTTGCTTTAGTGATGAGGAACATTTTCACCTATCCGGATATGTCAACAAGCAGAATATGCACTATTGGAGTCGTAACAATCCCAGAGAGCTCCATGCGAGGCCACTTCAAAGTGATAACGTGACAGTATGGTGTGTGTTGTCAAGAGTTGGAGTTATTGGCCCTTATTTTTTTTAAGAAGACAGTCATGCAGTTACTGTCAATTCACAGCGGTATGTGGATATGATTAAAAACTTTTTTGAACCAGCTCTTGAAGAAATGCATCTAGGCAATGTCTGGTTCCAACAGGATGGTGCCACGGCCCACACAGCCCGAGCTTCGATGACAGTTTTGAGGGCAAAGTACCCCAGACGTCTCATCTTGCTTTGAGGTGACATCCTGTGGGCAGCGCACTCACCTGATCTAACCCCCTGTGATTCTTTTATGGGGATACCTCAAGGCAGGGGGGCACGCAGGAGCATAGTGGTTAAGGCACTATGCTACAAGTCAGAAGGTCGTGGGTTCAAATACCGATGAGGTCATTGGATTTATTCAGCTGACCTAATCCTTCTGGCCGCACTGTGTCCCTGGGGTTCACTCAGCCTGTAACAGAAATGTACCAGGAATTAAATAAATAATTTTCCTGTGGAGTAAAGCGCGACCGGCGTGCAAGGCTGACGACCTTACCGCCATCTTTGAGCCAATTGTCTAGATAATGTGGGACCCTCAACATCTCACAACCCCATGGGCCTTCATGGCCTGTTACAGGGATAGCCTTACTTACTTACTTTTTACCTCAAGGCAGAGGTTTTTAAATATCACCCCACAAACCTGCTTCAGCTGAAGAATGTTATTCGGCAGGAAGTAGCCCAAATTCCAGTTCAAATGTTAGAACGTGCAGAGGGGAACCTCAGAAAACGGTTGCATCAGTGCATAGAGAACAGTGGCCACCACCTTCAAGATATTTTGTTTAAAATTACATGATTTAAAACTTTAAAGTACAGTGGAACCTTGCTTAACGAGCATAATTCGTTCCAGAATCTTACTCGTAATGCGAAACACTCATTAAGCGAAACAATTTTTCCCATATAAATTAATGTAAAATACATTCCTTGCCGAAAAAAATACTAAAAAAATTTTATGTATAACGTTTATTCAAAGAAAATTATATATACATTGTTAATAAGCGTGAATCATCTTCATCTTTTCTTCTATGTAGAATGAACCAACCTGGAATGCAAATTCAATTTGCAAAAAACAAAAAAGAATCGAAGTAATTAGTTTATTACTTATGATACATATCTAATTCTTTTTTACTAGAAAGCTGTCTAGAGACATTTGTTTTTGCCTACGCTTCAAAATTTGGTGAAAATGCGACACAGCATTATCATCATTAAATAAATTTGTAGCGCGCATAGCCACTGCCTTATTAGGGTGATGCTTCTCAATGTACTGTGCAACAGTTTCACATGCTTTCAGCATTTCTCTTATTGTGCCAGAAGATTGTTCCTTTGCTGTTACCTCCACTGACAAACTCTCGTCCACAGCTTCTTGCTGTGAAACACAATGCAACTCCAAATCGTGCACATCGTTGATGTAGACTGATGGTATGTGGATGTTAGATCAGCCACGCTCACACCTAGTTCTTCCTTTTCAATGACAGCGTTGCATTTCTACAGTTATTTTTATTCTCTTATGGCTGTCTTTTTGCGGCTTTTTCTTCGGGGACATTTTTGCAAAGGTTATTAAACTTTACACAGAAAAATCACAAATAATATGTCTGAACCCAAGTTTGGAAAAATGTGTGATCACAAGCGAGACTAAGATGCTAGCGGAACGAGTGTTAAACACAGACTGATTTAGCAAGCGCACAATCCGGGACTTCCCCTCTCGTCACTCATTATGGAAAACGTCGCTCGTTAAGTGATTCATTTTTTTACAATTTGTTTTGCTCGTTATGAGAGGTGCTCGTTAAACGAGGTTCTACTGTATGTTCTTTCATTAGCTAAACATAAATTTTTTCTATCAGCAATAATTTTTCTTTCATTCGCCTTCAAAAAAAGGATGTTTCTGCGCCCCACCGTGTATTATCAGAATTTTATATTCCAAAATCAAGTGCTGATTAATTTAGGTACATGTGAGGGGCATAGGAAAATTATAGCTGACTCTGGTGGGTTGAGGGGTGCAAGTGTTGGGGCACTGTCGCTTCATCCCCCACAATGATCTGAATTGATAACATCCTCTTCCCAGGCAAGAATTTGTCTCCACTTGGCTGATTTTAAGTAGCCAGAGTCATTATGCAACCAGCATAACTAATCCATGTGATTCTTGAGAACAAAACTGTTCCAAGATATCAACTTTAACCTCACACTTGGAAGTAATCTTCTGTAACAGTGGGTTTTGCTGTACTCTTCTGAAGATAAATTGTGATGGCTTCATATGTCAAAAGACAAATTTATGTCTCCAGAAAACTACAGGCTTGCCACCTGTCGTGACATTGTCCCACTTCCGATCAGTCAGACTGGATGTAAGATTGTGTTTTAGATAAGATCAGGACGATGGATAGTGTCCAGAAACATAATATATGAGCTAATGGGCAGACAGCTATCCTGCAGTGTATGCCATACAAATGATGACCTTGAATTATACAAGGGTGGCCACACTTTAATTGGAACGTGAAAAACAACTCCCTTCCATGCTAAAATGAGATGTGAAACATATAGGAATCAAAGTTTTATGCATATACAAGGGTAAGCATGTAAATCAAGGATAGTAATGTATTAGGCATATTAACTTTAGCTGGTACCACAAAACTATACTTTAAATGAGGGAAAACAAGCAGTACATATTCCTTAAATTGGGTTTTTACTGTATTACTGCATGGAACTAGGAGATTTTAAAAATGATCTAGACACCACCACCTCGTGCATATGCAAAAATTGAGAAAATGCTTATATAAGCTTCACCACATTTGTTTGTCTGTCTATTTGTATTTTGCCAGTTTCAAGAAAATGTGGGTGACATACATGGGTGGCCAACTTCACATTTTTCACTTTTTTTTAAAACAGTATTATGTGAAATGCAGTGGAACCTCTGTTTAATGCTCCTTAGTTCATCATTTTCCTTCATTTGCTATTCATTTCCAATTATACAAAATCAATAATCTGTCTTAAATTACTTCTATTAAGATTTTTGTCAGCTTAATGTTCACATGCACTGATCCCCAAAGAAATGTGAAGCAAGTGTTTCACTGCATTTGGATCTGAGAGGTAAGAAAAGTCATTTCCGAGTTATTAAATAACTTGGACTTTCATTATTTCAGAGGACACCTAACATTGTTATGCTAGTGAGCTCAAGAAGGAGGTTTTACTTGGCTGAATATGTAGCTTGGATAGTGAGAGAATCAGTGTTGGTGAAAAATGTTTTCCATATTTTTGTCAATAGTACATTCCGTTGGGCACTCTCAAATGGATTAACCATAAATGTTGAAGAGGGCCTTGAGCACCCAGACCTGACTGATGGAACTGGTGAATTCTTGGATGCTTGGTTGATGCTGCTTGAAAAGATGGTGAATCCAAAAGCAATCCTTGACTCTCCACACACTATCACAATGAAGCATGGTGCAATTTACAAGCCCTTTGATCCATTGAAGTACTTGATGGCAATTCATAGAGTAAGTACTGTACATTGTTCTTAGTCTTGTTATTGTAGTTAATGTAATTTCGCAGATTCATGTTTATGATCTGTCATTTTTATGTTTTTTAAGTCAAGATTATGTTATAAATGATGTAGAGAAATATAAAAATACTTGATGTACATAGAAATGGGAAATAATGTCCATTTTCAGCTTGCCTTTGATGCAGTCATGTTGATGTGGGGCAAGAAGCCATTGAAATCATATGGAGCACGCATGTCAGAGTCGATGCTGGCCATCCTGCGACACATCCTACGTGGGGAGAAAATCATGGCTGTGAGTTGATACTTAACATCATGCTTTCTGTTTACTTCTTTGGTGGTCTCACAGCTGTGGCTATAAAGAGTTCTGTCTTCTTGGAGACAATGACGTGCTGTCTGTTGAAAGTCAACCATCATTTGAAGAAACATTTTATCTCCATCTTAAGGTCACTGAATAAGCAGAGATCTGCTTGCTACCGGGTAGATGCTGGTTTCTTGCATGGCTTATTCTTTGACCCTGAAGATGGTGTCCACATATTTCTCTGAAACATCGATTCACTTTCAGCAGAGTACATGGTGTTCTAACTGTCAAGCTGGAACTCATTAACATGCTTTCTATATTGTGAATCAGGCAGCCACACAGTATGTGACCTGTGGGACAGGCATGACAGGCAGATACATATTATGCAGTTCATTGTGAGTTTTAGTTCATAGTGCAGAATATTTTAAAATGAACATTTTTTCCCCTGAACAAAAAGCATGAAGTACTCACTCAATTTGCATCTGTTCATAATCCCACCATATCAAGGGACATTTCGGTGTCATTTTTCATTAAGGAATAGTTTGGTGTGGTCTGTAGGTGCAGATGAATTTGTTTGTTTATAGTTTATTTAATGACATTGTCAGTAACTCATGTGAAACATTGATAAATGATTGAATGACAGCAAACCATGAATTGGAAAGGATGCGGAAGGAGATGGTTGTGGCCATCTTTACTGTACCATCATATCATTTGCCTGGAGGAACTGAGGAAATCCACATCAGTTCAGATAGTTATTGGGCATTTCCAGAATGCAAGTCAGAAGTATTACTGCTTGAGCCATCTTGCTCAGTTTCACTCTTTGTTTGTCTGTTTTTCATGTGAGTATGATGCCTTATTTGACCTCATACTACTACAGTCTCAGTAATTTCGTGGACTATGGTTTTGTTGCACCATATTACAAGATACTCGCATGCAGTTACCCATATCCCTTCCTCAAAATAGTTGCTGTTGGCTGCTGTGCATGTCTGCCAACATTGGTATAGCTGCTGAAAACACTGCTGAAACATATTTGCAGGAAGGTCCTGTACGGCTTCCCTTGTGGCAGTGACGATCTCCTCCACTGACTGAAATCGACACCCATGTAACTTTTCTTTCAAGCAGGGAAAGAAAAAGAAATTTCGTGGTGCAAGATCAGATGAGTATGGAGGGTGTGGCGAAAGGGTGACCTGTTGTTTTGCCAGCTCCTCTTGGACAAGCACAGAGTGATGTGCTGAGGTGTTATCATGTGGCAACAGCCAGTTCTTCCTGCGTCAAAGTTCTGAACACTTAATGATGAATTGAATTCTGTAGACAGCAAAGGATTTCCTTGTAATCATGCTTGTTTACAATCAATCTTTCCGGGATGAATTCCATGTGAACAGTTCCAGATGAGTTGAAAAACAGTTTAGGCATTACCTTGCCTTTTTACCTGTCCTGTTGCAGTTTCTTCTTCCTTGGTGATGGCAGTTTCCAGGTGACCGATTGTCGCTTTAGTTGCGGAATGTACAGAAAACATCATGGTTTGTCTCCTGTTATGATGTGGTTGAGAAATGTCTCATCTTTGTCAGCACTGTTAATCAGGTCACCACAAATACTCATGTGATTGTCACGTTGGTCTTGCATCACAATGCATGGAACACAAGAAATGTTCAGGTCATCAGACAGAATTTTGTGGCAAGTACCATGGATGATCCCTGCTGCTGCTGCTGCTGTGATTTCATCTACCATTTGGGAATAGTTGGAACGCACCAACATTGCAACATCTTGGATCTTGAGTTCGATTCTGACTGTTCTTGGCTGACTGATATCCTCATCATCTTTCACACTGTCTCTCTTCTGTGCAGAACGTTTGTGCCACTTAAACACAGCACTGCGACCCAAGGCTTCTACGCCATACACTTGCTTGATCATCTGAAATAATTCGGTATTAGATTTGCCTGTATTTGGCAGAACTTGACGTTTTCCCATTGCTCATGTGCCTTAGTGTAGGGGTAATGTTCCCACCTCATGACTCAAGGTATGCGGGTTCAAACCCGGTGGAGGTCGTGGAATTTTTAAGGGCAGAAAAATTCAGGGAACAAGTTCTCCGGGAGGGACTTTAAGCCGTGGATCCTGTGTCATAGATTTACGGCACGTAAAAGAACCTCATGTCTCTAGGAGACCTCTGAGCTAAATTAGGCAACATTTCCCGCCCAAGTAGTTTCCAATGCCTCTGGTAGATGGGGGAGCTTAGGTATCACTGCCAGAGGAGGGACGACCTCACTGACAGAAAGGGACTAACTATTAGGTATCACTGCCAGTAGAAGGCCGAAACCTTGCTGGCAGAAAGTAACGATATCAAGCACCAGTAGCGGTAGGGTATGGAGACAGTAGAAATTCAAAGGGGGAACACACAATAGATCAAACTGGTCGCAGTGCATGGGGTAACCCACCCCTTCAATACTTAAGGCATGTGCAAGAATGTTTTTTTTTATTCGAGGAGTTCAAGATGAAAATTTATAAACATTTTGAAAATCAAAATGAGAACAGAATTTTTTCTAGTAGACCAATTTCTTTGTGGCAGTAACTTATGAAACTAGCCATTTTCGCATAATACATGAAAGTGTACTACTCTGTGTGAATGGAAGATGATTCCAGTGTAACCGCTCATTTCCTTTGTGCCCTTTTCGTTGTGCGCCACTCCACCACCGCTCACTTCTTTGGGTTCTTTACTTTAATCAGTAGAGCTGGGTTCCTATCCCAGGGTCTTATAAGGGTCTGGCTCGGACAGGGCAGG
>NW_019730109.1:1130548-1156170 GCF_002891405.2 Cryptotermes secundus
ATTTTGAATTCCCAATCATGTTGCTCTGCTATGTGATTCTGGCAGATGCTGACCTGACGCTAAGGATGACAGCCCCTTGATGCATTACAGTCAGGGTGTGAGGCTCCGGCCGTCCCACTTCTAAGTTATCGCTGTCCCAAGCCGTCAGCTCTCATTTTCTCAAAGCCTTTCCGACGTTGCTGAAACTGCCAGAATTCCAGGAAAGTACCAGATGTTACTTCCTGTTCACATAGCAAAACTTGAACTATGTCCCTTCCGCGTGTAAGAGCTGGCTATCTGCCGGATCTCTTTGTTTGTAATATTGTTAATCTTAACTTAATACAAAATTTAATTTTCACACAACACTCCTCCAGTCAGAATGGACGGTTACACCAGAAGTAAGTGGACTCCACACTAGGGAATGTCTGCACGCATCTTCTATTTCACATTCAATGCTCAGTGCTAATTTCATAGCTCAGTAATGTGAATCTGGCATGAACACACCAAAAGCTTAAAATGGATTAAAACTGAGCATGTTTGTGTGCTCTTGTTGTTGATTTCAGGAGGATGATCCCTTTCTTAGTTTGGTAACATAAAAGAAAAGAAAGAAAACTCGTCTTCATTTTTGCAAATATGGTACCAGTTCTTTTTGACATGTCTCTTATATGCAAAGCATGGGCAGAATATTTTGAAAGTTTGAGACTGAAAAATTAATATTTGTGTCAAGATTGAGAATTTTTTCTCAGTTTTATCTTGAAAATATGCATAGTATAGTATATACAAACTATACACATGTATAGTTTGTACCATCTTTTGTTAAATTAATAATAGTAAACAAGAATTTGAAAGTTTGTCAAACATGGAGACATGTTAACAGTTACTCAGCTGAGTCACTGTGATCAGTGTATGGTGCTAAAGAATAGCGGCCTCCGTAGTCTATGGATAACGTTCTCACCTCATGACTCAAGGTACGCGGGTTCAAACCCGGCGGAGGTCGTGGAATTTTTAAGGGCGGAAACATTCAGGGAACAAGTCCTCCAGGAGGGGCTTTAAGCCGTGGGTCCCGTGTCGTAGATTTACGGCACGTAAAAGAACATCATGTCTCTAGGAGACCTCTGAGCAAAATTAGGCAACATTTCCCGCCCAAGTAGTTTCCAATTCCTCCGGTAGATCGGGGAAGTATTAGGTACCACTGCCAGAGGAGGGGGGACCTCTCCAACAGAAAGGGACTAACTATTAGATACCACTGCCAGAGGAGGTTGGAACCTCGCTGGCAGAAAGGGGCTGATAGTAAGCACCAGTACCGGTAGGGTATGGAGACAGTAGAAATTAAAGGGGGACGCACAATGGACCACTAACCGGTCTCAGTGCATGGGGAAACACACCCCCTCAATATGGAATTTGGAATGGTGCTAAAGAAAGAGATAAGTCTTTCATCATAGAAAAGTTTGATCTTCATTTTGTTCAAGAGCAATCTTTTTGATATTCCTCTAGTCAGAATGACATAAATAGGTTCTTTTATGATCATGGCAGGAGTATGTGACATCACTAATGCAGTGAATATTGCTGTATTAATGTAAGGTCAGTTGACTATAATATTTTGATGTAGGAGCATGGTGTATTTAATTATAAATGCTGAATTGTAATTTTATTCTGCATGTATTTTTGTTCTTTAATTTTCTTCTTCCATCAGAAGTTGTTTTTCTGAATTAAAGTGAATGTGATTCACTATTTTGTACATTGCCATGCCTTTTCCATTGAAGCAGAAATCTCTCAGTCTCATTTTGTCATTTCAGCTATGCTGTCATTTATTAGTTTGATGAGATTAATGATATGCAGAACTTGCAGGAACGTCTTGGCAAAGAGAAAGAGAGTGTGCTTCTGGTTCATGGAGGAGCAGAAGCAAGTAATAGTTCTAGTGGCAGCTCAAGTGCTGGCCCTACTCCCATGTCTGGCAGCATCCCCACCATGGCAGCATCTGCCCAGCGACGGCCACAGACCAACAGCTATGAACCTGATGTGAATGGTGAATGGCTCCAACAACTCATGGATATGGGCTTCAGTAGAGAGCACTGTGTGGAGGCCCTGCTCCATACACCTAATGTTGAACAAGCAACTGACTATCTGCTGAGCAATCCATCACCATTTGCTTGTACAACACAGGTAGCTGTGAAATCGTTATTTTAGTAATGCAGTCGTACAGAATGTCCTTTTCCATTCATTGCTAAAGGTATAAAGCTATTGTAATCTAATATGACTTGACTGTTTTCATTGTACTGGCTAATTTGGTGTTTGTTAGAAGGAAATAAATAGACTCTCAAAACTACAGATGGAATTTTATCCACGTGAAGAGTCAACATAGTAATTTCACTTTTACTGACACTATTATTTTCACAGTATAGATGAACTCACTGTGTGTGCTGTGTTGAAGAAGGAAACACAAGCTGACAGATTTTACATGGATAATTAACAATGACAACAGAGAGGTTTTCTTAAAAACAATTAGAATAAAATTACATTCTTGCATAGTAAGCATTTGTAATATACAGGATCTGTCACTTTTTTTTTGTATGTTACGAAATTCATGTGGAATTACTTAATCCTGACTATGTAATACTCGTGGTATATGCATTTCTCCAGTTTTGTTATGACTGGATTTCCATTGTATTATATGCCCTTTGCTATTTCTTGTCACTGTTCAGATGTGGAAGTTAAAGAATTGAACTTTCATATGAATGTATGGTAGTTGCTGTATTTGTTTGATTGTCCTTGCAGTAATAAGCTGATGTTCCGTACTGCATGATAATTTATTTATTACTTCTTTACATTTTTACATCACAGCTCACTGTTTTAGAAGCGAAATCATTACATAATAATTATGATTGTGCTATGCAATATTATATACTATTTTATAACTGATGTTGAAAGTGCGGATGAAATTGTTTTTGATGGCACATTTCTTCCTCTACTTTTCAAGAGCGAACAGAAAATATGTTACGAAGTAAAAATAAGAATTTTATGTAATTAGTTGTAAAGGTGTTATATGTCTTTGAGCAATGAATTGGTAAAGTTGTTCTTGAGTCTCAGATATCTCGGGTTCTGTATAAAAAGCATTTTCCTATATGTACATTTGATATTGTAATTATTTAGGTATTGTGTAATGACTTCTCATAAAATTGAGTGAACAAATTTGGCAAGGAGAAGACATGAACATATCTTGTGTAATAATAGCACAACATGTGTATATCATTTATTTTCAGACTGTGTCCATGGACCTTGACCTGACAGAAGAAGATCAAATGCTGCGGGCAATAGCCATGTCTCTGGGAGAAAAAATAATGGCTGATTGTGACCGCAAGGATGCCACCAAACACAAGCAAACAAATGAGGTGTGTTCTCCAGGCTTGGTTTAACAGTGTTTATTTAATTCTGTATCATACTTATTTGGGATAGAATTCTGATGGTGTTTGTAACTTTGCCTCAGGAAGTAGAAACACAGGTTCTCAGCAAAGAAGCCATTGACAAATTCACAACTACAGCTTTATTGGCGTGCCTGAACCTTGTTGATACCCTGCCAGACACAGTGTATCGAGTGTGTGACCTCCTCATCACTATCACAAAACGCAATGGTGAGGTGTGGCGTGATGAAATGTTGGACACTCTAGTAGCAGATGTAAGTTGCTTTTTAATTAAAATAGGGTATTTATTGTTGACTTTAATTGTGTGTTAGCATATTAAAGCATTCAGTATATCACTTTCTCCTAAAGACTTTCGCTGCATATTTGGTAATGATAGTTTCCATGCTTTAATTAAATACAGTTTGAGGGTGTATTTGTTTAGGACAGTAAAAAGACAAGATGAAAGAGATTTAGAACCATGGTATTGGAAATATAACTGAAGAAATCAGGAAGTGGGGCTTAAATCTTTTTCTTTTTACCTTCTCCCACTTAACTCTTTTCTTCTTAATGTATTTTCTCATAACACATTTAAACCCTACATGAATAGAACAAACCTTGAAATACTGATATTTCAGTGAGATGTTTTGGTACATATTACCTGAATAGGGATGTTGTCTTTTGAGAGCTGCCTATGCAGAAAGAAATGATGAACTCTTTGACACATTTATCATTTCTGAACAACAATTATCAGGACACTAGCAGTTTTTTTATGGGTTATTTTACTGTATTTTCAGTAGCTAGACTGTATAGCATGAAGTGGTAGGATGGCTATGAATGATGAATAGGAAAGGATTTGGAAAGAAGCAGCCATGGCCTAATCAAAGTACTGTTGTGGCATTGTCTGGAGGGGCTGATGAAACCATGAAATCTTCAGTCAGGATAACCTGTGTCTCAGCTGAGGTTTGAGCTGATCACCTCCTGAGTGCCAGTTGAATAGTACCACTAGACGAACCTTTTTGATTCATTCATTTATTTCACTTTCTAATTGATCCTGATACAGGCATAATACAAGCCATAGGATATAGAATGAGTCACAAGATCAAAATTTAAGTTACAATAATTAATTGAAACATGTCAAAAACAAAAAACAAAACAAACATACATGCAAACAATTATAAAGCATAAAGTGGACATACATAAACAAATTTACATCGGATACAATAAATATCAAAATTCTAATTCTGGTTCACTTCATTAATAAAATTGACAAAAGTGTCTTGAATTGTTGTTGGCTTAAAAGTGCTTTGGTTATGTAATGAAGTAAAGATGGAATGGTCAGTTCATTCATTGAACAATATTGCAAGCATAATTGTTGGAATTGTTATTATACCTGTGTGAATCTAAGACTTTTCATCAGATTGAATAACCCCACAGGCTGGAATTGAAAATAGAAATTCTGTGGATAAATAATTTATGATTGAGATAATGTTACTGATGATATTGCTGAATTGTGGGTAATTATATTCATATTTGATATAATCACTTCAAAGAAGAAAAAGACTATTGTCCTACCCACATTATTATTTAATCCTTGGTGCTGTATCATATAATATGTAATCAGATGTTGAGAAATGGACTTGTAGTTATGTATTTCAACCATTTTTATATATTGTGAATATCCATGACACCAAACATTTTTAGGGCACTAACTTCGCTGACAAGTGGTGGTCACTTGGTATAGTTCGCTTGTGGACTAAAACCATGGAGATTGTTTGTTTGTATCAATCCTTATAGTATGAGAGTTCCACTATACCATCTTTTCTGCTTCCTTCAATAATTCCATGTCATCGGAGGGAATGTCCTTCAGTGCCTAAGCTTAGCGATGTATTGTAACGTGCTTTGCCACTGAAGACATTGTTCGGATTGTTAATTGGTTTATTTAACAACCTACAAGTCTTGGCTACAATTAATTATAAAACTGTTATGGGTTTCCACAATTTACAAGCTCTACACAATATTCTATTCACTTTATCTTCAGTAGTCTACACATATTCACAGTACGATACGGGAGCTATACAAGTGTCACTCTATCACACACTCCCAATTACTTCTCTTGTGAGCCAAGCATCTGCTTCTCACACTATCACTTCTAATCATACATTCCGGTATTCTTTCTGCTACAACTCAACTCGGTGACTGTTCCAATTCAACTGTCTCTGGTGACGGCTACATTTCAACTGTCTTTGGCGGCTGCTGTATTTTAACTGTATCACTCCTGATCTCACAACTCACTACTGACTGACCCCCTGGCTAACTTGTAACTAACTGTTGAATAGTGTTCGCTGCTCCTTATTTAGCCCCATTACGGACAACACAGAAAACAGTTACGTAATAGGCACCGCTGTTGCATAACGTCGTGTTTACGACTGCCTAGGAACAGTTGTTGCACGGACTCCCCGCCGTGTTTACAAAGGCGTTGCTGTGCAGCACTGCTGGGAGTTGTTTACGGCTATGTAGCAACTTCGGCATACCGTATTACGTCACCGTGGAGAAGGGGGTGTCTACCGAGCATTGCACACTGATGGACGGAGTGAGGGTATGCGACGTCACTCGCGAGATCACAGAGTTCACACGACCCCCACCTCCCGCTACGCTATCCACGTCACAGTATGATTCCCTGCAGAGAGATTATTGAAGAGTAATACATTTTTATATGTAATGCCATGTGGTCCAGTTGAAGACCATCAACATTTTAAAAGAATGTACTGCTTCCTCCTTCAGGATTTAAGAGTAACCTGATCAGGTAACCAGCAAGAAACAGGCAGTAAGTGTAGTGAGCTGTGTCTAGGAAACTTAGTTCAGGTATGGGTCTGTAAAGGACTCCAGAGAGAACCAACAGGAACAGAGGAAAGAGTAATGAGTGTTGGCATGGAAAAGGTTTGTGGTTGCAAAGGGAAGAGATTGGAAAAGTTAGGAATAAAGAATCAAAAGTGGGCTCTGGCAAGCAGTGAGGGATAGAATGAGGAAGTTGAAGAGCTGGTGAAAGGAAGAGGCTGCTGCTGAAGGAGCAGGAGGGAAAGCTGAGGCACATGGGTCTTCTGAAAAGAGCGTTGTGTAAGGGCCTGACAGCTAGCTGAAAACCCCATTATGGGAAATCATATGAAGGAGGCTTTCTGCGTTCTTTCAGGAAGTGGATGAACTGTTTCTGTATTCTGCTTTAGGCAGGATCATCCTTGCTGTTCATATTATTGGGATGGAAATCCATCTCTTGTCACCTTCTGGATGCAGTTCATATGTCTGGATTTGTTAGAATATTGGTGTTTTGCAGATGGATGCACTGTCTCAAGTTGTTGATGTGTCTGCTGCAACAGACATGTCTTGAAAATTAGGACTAATATGATGACCATACTCATTTGCCCAGTTGTCAGTCAGATAACCTCTCTTCATAATTTAGATCTTACCACACTCATATACTCTTGGTTCCCTCATTCCTAGGGCATCCTTCTTCAGATGAAGAAAGGTGGAGTTTTCCCTGCTGTAGGACTGAAACAGTGTGGTTAGTCATGGCAACATTCTTGTACTGCAGTTAAAGGTTGACTCAGCATAGGGCAAGAAGATGGCTGAGTCAGGTTCTTCGCTGGGCAAAGCAACCCTGTAGTGAGGAGTGAGGAGTGAAAATGCTCTGAATCTGCCAGTCGCTATAGGCTTTGTCTGAAAGTAACTTCCAGCTGTATGTGAGGCTGTTCCTATCACCCATAGCTATGTGATTCTGTGACATGTTCACCAGGGTAAAAAGAAGGTAATGTTAGATTGGTAGTGGTAGGTGCCAAAGTTCAAGTAGAGGTGTGTTTGTGTGTTTATGGCATGCCTAATGACCATAAAAGTCATCCAATTTCATGTAAGTATCAATATCTAGGAAGGGAAGATCTCTGCTTTCCATCTTAACACTGAATGGGATTGTATGATGGCCACTGAAGTTGAAAGAGGAGGAAGTCGGGATGCAGTTTAAAAGGCAGAGTCTCCTGCTTGAAATGTTTGATTGGAAGGTTCAGGACCTTTATCTGCACTCTGGTGAGAAGTGAGACAGCTGTATAACTGACAGTGAAGTGTTGGGGTCTGGCCTGGAGACAGTCCAGCATGCAAACAAAGTCTACAGAGTTCTTAATGTGGCAGAGAGAGGTGCCCAAGTGATGCCTGAGCAGACCCACCAGGTGTTTAGGCATACAGTAGGTAGGAGTCCCAGTGGTGAATCTTTGATTGTCCATAAAGATTGGGAGCCTTAAAATGTTGTAGCTGAAGATGTAAATATACTTCCCCAGAAAATGAGGATTTCTTGAAAAGTATGGGTTTTCTTTCATAGACTCAGTGGGCTGTTTATTCAAATTCCTGTAGGCTTGGTCCTCCAGATGGGAAGCAGTCGTATGATTATAATAATGATTATAACATGTATATTT
Organism: Cryptotermes secundus; assembly: GCF_002891405.2. NCBI lineage: Eukaryota > Metazoa > Arthropoda > Insecta > Blattodea > Kalotermitidae > Cryptotermes > Cryptotermes secundus. Next base: position 1,138,380 of record NW_019730109.1, read on the forward strand.
TATTTCAGATTGCTGACAAAGCCAAATATTTATTGGAGGTTATGGGGTCAGGGCAAAGCCCTAGCCAAATTGTGTCTGAATTGATGAATTCAAATGCTGCTGTGAAAATTACAGGACGCATTCATCTGTTTACTCTTCTGTTTGAGGTAAGGAAGGCAAACTTGGACTTGACTAATGTCTCATGCTGAATCTTTTGTTTCCAACATTTACATCTCATGAAGAAAGAAACCTTGAGCTGTATGACAGTTAATGTGTGACTAATTTATTGTAAAACCTCATGTGTACATTAATGTAATTCATAATTCTGCAAAACTTGTGTAACTTTTTTTGAGTCCCATTAGTTGTCCTTGTAGTCCAGTGAGTTCAGTATTACAAAGTTATATAAAATGGAATTTCTCACAATACTGATTTTTGTTTACATTGGCTTTTCTGATTCTAAATTCTTGAACTAATAAGTGTATTTGACTGTTCCACTAGATCAATTCACATCGTCCACTCTGAACTCAAATTTCCTTCATAAGTGTCCTTAGCATAAGTTCACATAATGTGATAGAAAATGACCTCAGCAGGCAAAAGGGTCTATTTTCTTTCTTTGTTGTTGGATTTTCTTAACTCAACAATCTTGCTTTACTGCAACATTTTGTTGTCTTATGTGTCATGTTTTTGCTGTAATAACCAGGCTTTTGCTTGGATTAATAATTGTTTAGTTTCTAAATATTGAATTTTGTTCTGGACCTGTTCTGTCTATCTCGAACCAGGGTCCTGTCTTTCAGGAGATGCGTGTACCTTGTGCTCAAGTCGTTCAGAGATCCAAGATTCTGCCGTCACTTGTCCAGCTCTTGGTACAAGGCCAGGAAGCACTAACAGCTTCTGGTGAGGTAGTAACACCCAAGTGGCTTGCACCCCTGTTGTTGCTGATTGACTTGCTTGAGAAAGTGGCAATGTGTACACAGAGGCGAGACAAGATGTACAAGGTGAGTGATATTGAGACCAGTTACACTGAAAGCATTTGTTAACCAGCAGGCCCCCCAGAAGAGAATCTATCTCTCTGTTAACCTTTTGAGGACTACAGATATATGAATATGTTTCAAGTAAGCTTTAGCACAGACTTATGAATATATCTGGGAGAAGTCATTCCGTAATGTGCATTTGTTCTTGCCTACTATACCTACACCCCTTCACATATACCTGATCTGACTAAGCCAATCGTGCCCTTTCATAAATATATTTTGAACTTTCTTCACTATAACTTGTTTGCCCAAGAAAAAATAAGTTGCCATAACTTTTGAAGTAACCCACGTATATGGTGAGAATTAATGCAGCTGTACTTCTCAGTTTTTTCTGCGTCAGGCATTTCTTTTTTGCATTGTGCCCTAACCTCACCAGACGTGCCTGCTCCTGATTTTTTGTCTGATGATATCTGAAGTAATGTGTATAGTAGTCAGCCAACAGACTATGATGAGCTAAAGGCATGTATCCAAGAAATCACCAGCATTTCACATCAGATGCTTTTGGGAAGTGATGGAGAGCTTCTTAACTCATGTGCACCTTTGCATTCAACAGGATGGTAGTCATCTGAAAGACATACTTTGCAAAATGTAAAAATATTTTAAAAAATGTTAAGACATTATAGGAAAGAAATGTGTAAAAAATAAGAATGCTTTGTGTAAAACGTTATTCCATTTTTAAAAGCACTTGATGTTCTGCAATGCCTTGTATTTATGAAAGATATTAAACAGGTTCTTTGCTGTTTTTTCCTATAACCCTACATTTCTGTTACCATTTAATTTATTTTATATAAAATACAACATCATTTACTTTGAAGAAAGTGAGGTTACTGTGTTTCATACTGAATTACATTAATTTCTTTTATTTTATAGGTAACAAATCGCATATGGAGGTGGTTTGATCTGTCATCTGGGAAGTGGACCACTTACTCATCTAATAACAACAAACTAATCAATGATGCATACTGGAATGGTGACAGCATGGTGCGTGTCACTTGTGATCGCAGGAGATACATGATTCAGTTAGGAGCCTTGAGCCAGGTATCTTTGATCATATTTTGTCAGAGTGATAGCAACAACAACTCTGGATCATTTAACTGTATGGGATGTTATTCCTATACAGTTAGACAACTCAATTTTAATTGTTGTCACTAATAATTTGCATTCACCATGGTATGTCAGCAAATTCGTTTGCACACATCTCACTGAAATTTGTAGAAGGCAAAAACATTTTTATGTATGTCATGAAAATTATTTTTTTTTGTACATTTTACACTTTGTTTTTAGGCTGCTTTTCAAGTGCAAAGCAACATACTAAATATATTCTTCATGTTTGTGAGTATACTATCATTGTATTTTTTTTGTCATAGTTGTTCATGCATGCTTTCTGAATCTTCATATTTGACTCTTCCACGTGAACTGATGAGGTAGGAGCAATGCAATCCAGTATTTGAAGGATCCCTTACATTTATATGAGCCTGCACATCTTAAATGCAACTTGTTTTAATGCCATTTTTATCATGAAATTGAACATAATAGACAGCTGTGCAACATTATTTGATACTGCTAACTTATACATAGTTATCTAAATTATCTGTGATAGGAAATAACATGCTGCTGTTCTTGCAGAATGTTTTTAATTTTAGTTACCTAAATAATCTAGAATTGGAAATACGAGGGTAAGTCAGAAATTATCCGCACTTTCTCCATAACACATCTTTAGGTCTGTCACACTGCCTCCTACGCTTGCATTGTTAGAGTTGGTACTACTGTGGTCACGTGATCGAAGTTTTACCTTGATTGCATCATTTTTCTTGATGCTGTGGCAGAGTAAACATGGCCGCTCTTCTAGCAGTGTGCACCAGTGATTAACAAAGAATAGTGATGCGATTTCTCTGATTGGAAGGTGTGTCAGGGGCTGAAATTGATATGTGGGTTCATCACTATGAGCCAGAATCCAAATGCTAGAGTATGGTGTGGAAACACCCGGGATCGCAAATGAAGATGAAATTCAAGACTCAATCTTTCGTGGGAAAGGTGATGCTAACCATTTTTTTGGACTCAAAAAGGCCTATACTGGAAGACTACCTGGAAAAAGGGTGTATGATCACCAGTGCAAGATACAGTGATTTGCTGGCCAACAATCTGAAGCCAGCAATTTGCACCAAACGCCGAGGCCTATTGTCGAAGAAAGTGTTGTTGTTGCATGACAATGAACACTCACACAAGGAGGGCTAGACCATTTAAACCATTAATCATTTGTGTTTCGAGGTGCTGGAACACCCTGTCTACAGCCCACATCTCGCCCTTTCTGACTATCATCTCTTTAGACCACTCAGAGATGTTTTACAAGGTTTTTGATTTTCTGCAGACAAAGAAGTGGGGGAAGTGGTGCATAAATGGTTGCGCGACCAACCGAAAACCTTCTTCGTGGAGGGAATACGCAAGCTTTTGGACCGCTGGACCAAGTGCATCAAAAAGGGAGGAAAATATATAGAAAAATGAAGTACTTGTTCAACCCATACTTTTCTATGTATGGATTGGAAAAACGAGTGTGGATAATTTTTTACTTCCCTACGTACATTGTGCTCTTCTTGCAGAATGTTTTTAATTTTAGTTACCTAAATAATCTAAAATCGGAAATAACATGGTTCTGTTTTTGCAGAATGTTTTTAATTTGGTAACTGATGAATCATCATAGCTGGGTAAGCAGAAGGGCTAGCTTCGAATTTTGTATGATACTTTATTAATGTGAAATTTGCCTGTTGGACATTTATGTGAACTTGTGAGGTTATGTTATGAGTGGAAAAGGAAGAATTAGGTATGGTATTAATGTATTCTGTCTTACAATCTTAATTGTAGGTGAATGAGGAGACAGCAAACCGTCGTCCTGTCACAATGTCTTTATTAGAACGAGAGAGAGCAGAAGGTAGGGATTTTGCCCCTAAGGAAAAGAATTATGAAAAAGAAAAGCTCGAGAAGATGGAAGTTGAAGACCCAAGTGTGACAGAAGAACGAGAGAAAAAGAGGAATGTTGTGGTGTATGGATTAGAAAGATCTGACATGTCAGTTATTGTTAGGTGAGTATTAAATTCACATCTTGTCAAATAATTACAGTGAAAATGCACTATATAAGAAGATAGATGTCTTTTATTATATTATTGCTGTTCTAGAGATTGCTTTTAGCTAGAAGATGACTCTTTATCTCCCCTAGATCCTGTGTGGGGTTGTTGGCCATTCCTGTTGACCGAGACACACTTCATGCAGTGATGAGGGTTTGTCTCCGGCTTACACGCAATTTTGAAAATGCCATGATCTTTGGTGGATTGGGTGGTGTACGCTTGCTTCTGAACTTGACTCAGGCCTCGTCATTCACGGGGTTCCTCAGTCTGTCCACCCTGCTGATACGTCACGTGATGGAGGAGCCGCACACCCTGCGTCATGCAATGGAGAAGGTTGGTTGAAGTTACTTTGCAAGGATCTATTATGATTATTTAATGTCTTACTGTATGTGGTATGAGACTTGTGGTGTATGATGTAAGACTCGCCCTAGTTGGTTACAAAAAATTGAGTGATTGATCTGTGAGTGCATATTTCATCAATAGTCACGAACTGTTGATCAGTAGAAAACAGTCTTTTCTTTTAAGTTAATTCAGTATTCTAAACACTTCAGTATTATCTGAATTGAGAAGTTACAAAGTTTTCTTATGAAATTAATATGAAAGTTACCATCGAAGTGCACCTGTATACAGATAAATAGTTATTTTTGGATTGTATCTTGCATATTCTCCCTATTCTATTGCGGATAGAAGTGACAAGAAGACGAGGAAGAAGACGTAAGAAGATGCTGGATGACCTTGGGGACAGAAGAGGATACTGTCATTTGAAGGAGAAAGCTCTAGATCGCATTAAGTGGAGGAATTGTTTTGAAAGAGACTGTGGACCTGTCGTCTTGACAGATTACTGATGATGATGATCTTGCATATTAATTACATATAGATAGTATATGAGGAAAATTAATTATCAAAGAAAAACATTCTTACATTTCCATAGCCCCTTTCACTCACAGTTTACTGCTTCCTAGGAACTGCCCAGAAGTCTCAGCCACTATTTGCTGCATGCCTTCAAGTTCTACTCATTCCATCTAAACTTGCACAACACTCACACACATTCCTCCCATAATTTGCTACACTTGCGAACATGTGTGAAATAAGTGCATTGACTTGTATCACGTTTTCTTGGTACAAGAACAAAGAAATGAATTGGAAAGCATGTGGAAGGAAATGTTCATGGTTTAATTTTTTGGTTTTATCCTAGCATTTGCCTGAAGGGACTGACAGTAACTGTAGGAGGCATCACTGAGGTTAGGCTACTCTGAGCCGAAATTTTAACCCAGGATTTCCCAGTCACTAAGCAGGAGGGCTACCCACTTGATCACAATATTCAATATGGCAGAAGGGGTTTAGCTAGTAATGACACTGATAATTAAAAGTAGCTATGTTTTTGGCACTGTTCCTGCTAAAATATTCTTGTGAAAAATACATGAAGTGAATTTTTTTTATTGCTAGTGGGGTGGGACTAAGTCCCTTGTACTGCGGCCACTTCTGGCCTATTGTACCAGCCTCAGATGATAGGTGAGGGTGATTGTGGAGCAATTAGTGGAATGAAGATTGGCAGGGGAAACCAAAGTACTCGGAGAAAACCTGCCCCAGCGCCATTTTGTCCACCACAAATCCCACTTGACTAGACCCGGGATCGAACCTGGGCCACCATGGTGGGAAGCCAGCGACTAACCGCTTGAGCTTTAGCACGGCCCTGAAAGGAAATTAATATATTTTATTACTAAAGTCACTGACTACAAAAAGTGTACAGATTCCTAAATGGACAGCATCCGAGTTGACACCACTTCTATGAGTGTACCTTCCACTCTTGTGTCACATTCCTCCATCTTAATTATAAGAATGGAAATAAACATTGTGGCTCATTTGGACATGGCTGTCTCATAGCAGACAAGATTTTAACTGAGTGCAAGTAGTATGGTGACAGAATGATTGTTTGGAAATGACAGCTGAAATCTTAGCATTTCAACCCAGCTGTCACCCTCATGTGGTCAATGTTTATAAGTCCAGTAGACTCTTTGTTTGGATTATTTGGTTTTGTGGATTAAGCATGGAAATTTATAGCCTCATAGTTATTGAATATGATTTCCACTAAGGAAATTGATAGTACAGGTTATATCGCTTGCTATAATGAAGTTCACATTATAGCCTATTCTGTTGTGGGAACACAATATTAATTTTGATATAGTATTCTGTATTTCGCATGCAAGTTCTGAACTCTGTGTATATGTCTATGTGTGGATTACTGAATCCATAGACATAAAGGCCTGTAATTATGTTTTAATACTGTAACTGGATCTTGCTGTAGTGTGAAAATAAGCAGCCCATTGGGATCAAGAGATGGACTTCATTGCTAATTTACTGTCATATAAACTGCTTAATGCTGCTTAGTGATATGGTGATGATTTATCAGGCTATTTAAAAATTCAAACTTCCAGTCTTGGTATTAAATAAAGCATAATTTCACAAAATACCGTGGAACTGTCCTTCATTGTTCTTGATTTAAGTTTATCCCTCATTTAATGTTCTAACTCATTGATCCAGAGTTAATAACTTAGTGTTATATGACCCAAATATAAGACTTCTCAATTTTGTTTTCAGACCCAGTGGTCCAAGAAGAAACCTTGAATAGGAGTTCTGCTGTATAAAGATGGGGTGTCCTTCACACACTGATTAATATTCATTGTACATTACTTCCTTTTATGTTATTAGGTGCTGAGGACAAGAACACTGCCCAACATTCCGCCTCCTTACAAGGAGCTTCTGTACTTGCTTAGGAATTCTCCTCCTATTGTCACCAGAGATCCCGAGACTTTCCTTGATGTGGCTCGCTCCGTTCTTCGTGTAGACCTGAACATTCTTTCAAAGAGAAGTAAGTTTTTGGCATGAGTGCAGGTTTGTAGTCCATTTATCTCTTCAGGTTCATTAAATTATTTTATGAGTTGAAATATCTTGTATGTTACTCCAAATATCCCAAGTAATACCACAAATCAGTTCTTAATTTATTATGTTTAATTTGTTAGATGAGGAGGAAGACATTCGTCTGTTGGTGAAGACACTTCCTTCAAAGCACACACCTGCTTTGCCAATGCAGGAGGAGGTGTCCACTACTGTGGTATATGACTTGCTGAATTGTCTGATTCGACCGACGCCTCATGAGGATGCAACTGAAGCAGCATCCTCTGTTGTTTCAAATATTGTGTTAGCAGTACCCTCAGGAGAGGCAGGGAATGACACACCTGGTAGAACAAGTAAGTTCCTGTAGGTTGTTTAAGGTGGGTATAGAGAAGAAGTGACTCTACTTATAACAAAACATAACATAACATATATGGTGGAATAAAGTCTCCTTGAGAAAGTGTTGTCTTTAGTCGACATGCTACATATGGAATTTATTGAATTTGTTTCCTTCTTGAAGTCATTGCATCTATTTGGCTTCAGCAGTCTCGTTCTGTTTACCATTCCTGTCACTTATCTCAGTTCCAGTGTCTTAACAATTCTAATCTTATGTCTCACATTCACTGCATACATTCCTGACTTCCACCTCATCCTTCGTTCCATCTACATTATCAGATATACAGTACACTGCTTATTGTCCCTGTGGTATCTGAACACAGACCAGGAGTCGTTCAGAACACAGTTGTTTCAAATGATCACTGAAAGGCATGTCAGTAATGTAGATTATGGAGTTGTCTCTCATAGTATGACCATAAGGTGAGTATTCATTGCATGAATCACATATCTGTCATCCAGTGTTAAATAAACTTAAGTCTGTATGATTCCAACCTCTTACAGTGTTGCTGTTTACAGAACTGCAACTGTACACTGTTTCCTGCTGGAAAACAGTTTTATTTGAGAATCTCTTCCCCTTACATAAGCCTCATATAGAATGTAAGTGAAATTAAGGCATGTTTCTAGCTTAGAACTTACTTTGTTTTTAGAATTATTGATCTTTTCTCTAAAACGTTAATTATGCTATCCACAGATTTAGTATGTTCTCTGCCAGGGACTCCTGATATTTGTTTAAACAGTCTTGGCATATTGAATTATTGCTGTGAACATGTGCTTTTCTGTCTGTGCTGCTGAAGGCAGTAAGAAAGAAAAAACAAATGGAGGTCAGACATTCCAGTTAACACAATAGCAACCAAATGAAATTCAGTAGTATGTGCGCACTGGGAACTGTAAAGACAGAAATTTTGTGTTCAACACCATGTAACTAAAAAGAGGCATATTTTCAGCTGCGTCATGGTATTTGAATGTCGGTGTAGGTGGTTTTGCTATAATTTCTACAGGAATTAAGATTCCAGTCCTTTGGGATGTGATGCCATACTATCTGTTATGTGGGCACCAACATTTAGGAGGAACCTGCTACCTCCATTTTCAGGACACTGTTGCTCCCATGAAGGTGGTGAATGCAGTTTTCTTAGAAGTGGTCTACCAAACAACATGGTATCACATAGCAGAAGGTCATAATCTTAATTGCAGTCACTGTGAAGGTCTCAGATCTCATGAAGCTGTAATATTATAAACCAACTTAAAAGGTAAGGTTGCCCCTGTGCTTAACTAATTAAGCACTATACCAGGAAGGTGTATGGGGGAGTGGATGCATAGATCAAAATTTTCTTAACCTCATCACTAGCTGGAGGTGAGTGGTCAGCTTCACGCTCCTCCAGGTACCCATTGGAAAGAAGGCTGGGTGGGCCCCAGAGCTGGTCTGAATGATATGGAGAAGAGAAAATTCTTGACCCTATTGGGACTTGAACTCGGACCCCTCCGTCATTCAGATTGTAGCCAGTTGCTATCCTGGCTCCAAGCTTATGGCCACCAAAGTTAGCCAGATACTCGGAACTGATATTTATCATTCATGCTCTTCATACATCTTCCACCGAACTAACATATACAAACCAGATGATTGCAGACTTGTTTCCAGGCTTGGTTACTCCAAACTCTGCATCAGGTTCAGCATCAGGCCCAGGCATAACCATGGGTGATGGTTCCCTTCAACTTGTGGGGCATGCACAAAGGGCTTCAACTGCTGTGCAGCAAAGCTTACGTCAGGAACTGCTTCGCAGTTCTAGTTCTAGTGATCTTCTTCATCATGAGGTAGATGAGAGAGTGAGTATAATTGTAAGCTAGAGTATGAATTGTGAGCTGAAGTGACCATTACTCTGCAGCTAGGAACGAATTACAGTATTTCCCAGTTTGATTAATCCTCAGGCAATTATGCCCTCTGAATACAGCACCATAGTGTGCTTGCTGAAATCTTGTGGCAACCTACTGGTCCCTTGAAATGGGCTCCTAGGTGACAGTGTAACTGTAGTATAAGTATGACCTTTATGACAGCTGTGTTTTAGTAGCAGTAATCATTGGTACTGCTGATTTCTTTACATTAGAAAAAATTGATAAAATTCTCTATAAATTATGATAATGGTTTAAGTGTTGCAGAATCTAGGTTTGTGTATACAGACAGTTCACTTGTCATATTTCTGGGAGGTTTAAGGAAATACAGTTTTTATGGGTGGAGTTCAGGTGGAATGATGGATATTTGTATGTATATGCTCTGATAAGTGAGTGACAGTGAGACACTGGTATCTAAGTAAACATTGCACAGAGCAAATCATAGTTTTCTCTTCCTAGACCCTGCTAAAACCTAACACAGGTAGCTTCAGTCTTGTATAAAGAGAGCTGCTTTACAGAAGAACCTGTTTTGCCTCTCAAATACAATGTTTAAAGAGATTATGATGAAACTGGTATTTTGGAATACCATTTTACCTCACATGTTTAATGACATCTGATTATTATGAAGAACTAGTGTATGTTTGTGTGTATGAGCCACACTGTTTTGACAAAAATTACAGGTGAAACTGGAATCTGGCTTATAAATAGAATATTGTCACGTATCGCGGGGTATAACGCGACAAATAAGTTCACGATGTATTTTATNCTAAAACCTAACACAGGTAGCTTCAGTCTTGTATAAAGAGAGCTGCTTTACAGAAGAACCTGTTTTGCCTCTCAAATACAATGTTTAAAGAGATTATGATGAAACTGGTATTTTGGAATACCATTTTACCTCACATGTTTAATGACATCTGATTATTATGAAGAACTAGTGTATGTTTGTGTGTATGAGCCACACTGTTTTGACAAAAATTACAGGTGAAACTGGAATCTGGCTTATACATAGAATATTATATAGTCATTTTATTTAGAGAAATTATATTATCTGGACTAAAGGTATTTAGACTGTTAGTGTTTGAGGAAATGGAAAATATGAAAATTAAATTGTCAAGAATTGATGTATTGATACACTGCGCTTACTTATTCACCGGGGACACTTTCTCTATAAGATTGGTTTCATAAACATGAAAATAATTACTGAAGTAAAGAAGCATGCTGTTGGAAAGTTCCTAGACTAAAATGCTGGCTTAATTTTCACTGCCATCTCCTTAAAATTAGTCTCCTTGGGAACATATACAGTGATCCCATAATTTTTTCCACACTTCAATAATGCTGTCGAGTACCACTTGAGATTCTCTTTGTATGTCAGACACTGTTTCAAAATGTCCCTTCAGTTTCATTTTCAATTTGGGAAACAAAGCGAAATCACAAGGGGCTAAGTCCTGTGAGTAGGGAGGATGGGGAAGGATCACCATGTTGGGTTTAGTCAAACTCTGTGGTTTTCAGGGATGTGTGGGTGGGCATATTGTGATGAAGAAACCAGTTGTGATTGCACCAAAGTTCCATTTTTTTTTTCCACGCATTTTCTCTCAAGTGTCTCAAAACATAACAAAATTTGTAAAAGTCGGAGTTGACTGTAGTGATAGGAGGAACAAATTCATGGTGAACAATCCCCTTCGCATTGAAAGAAACAACGAGCATGCTCTTTGTTGAACTCTGAACCTGCCATATCTTTTTTGCTCTTGGTGTTTGTGGGCGCTCTCATTGCGACGAATGTAACTTTGTTTCTGGATCATAACCGTGAATCCAACTTTTGTCATCCATTATGATCCTAGAGATAGAAGTTGGCCCTTGTGAGCCTTCTTATGTAGCTCAGGACACACATTTACAATCTGCTGCTTGGCAGTGCGACCCATGTCTAAATTTTCTGTTAAGATTTCCTGGCAAAATCCATAACTGATCCCAACAGTGTTAGGAAACTCATGGATTGTTCGACGACGTTCTTTGTGGATGAGTTATCAAAAATTTTCAACATTTTCTGTTGTCCATGGTTTATGCTGACCGTCTTACAGTGTATACAGTGTGTGTCACACACACACGGATCCAGCAGTACAACGCATGCAGTAACAGGAGCAAAACACAACACAGAACACGATATTCAAATATATGTAGGAAGAATGCTCACATAAAAGAGGATTGGCGTAATTCGCGTGTTTGAGTGCGACGTAAGAAGAATCCTGAAAAGTTTTATTATTTAGAATTCATCATCTTATATGACGAATACAGATTTTAGTCATTTTAGAATGAAGACATTATGGCATGCAGTACAATGGTTTAACGTGCATAAAGACACCTGAAGATGGCACATTAGTGCTGAAACATATAGTGTGGAAGTGAAGAATAAGGTGAAAAAGTGTATACACTGTAAGACGGTCAGCATAAACCATGGACATGAATCAGTGTAACAGGATGCTAAAATATAACATTTTCTGTTGTTCTGCTGCTGCTTGCTCATCCTGAAGATTTATCATCTTCAACTGACACTTGACCAGACTTGAAATGTGAATGCCATTCAGAAACTGTATGGTTTAAAGAATATTCTCCAAAAGCCTCACGAAGCATTTCAAGGGTTTTGGTAGTGGATTTTTCAAACTTCATGGAAAACTTGTTGCAGACATGTTGCTCAATTTTGTCATCTATTGCAGACAAAACAAAACAGTCATAAAAGCACTCGTATAAAAACAGTGGGTGTTCACAGCGCAGTGTCATGTGGCAGATTGATGCTGTAGGCTTGCAGAAGCGTGACCTTGGCCTCCCCTCTAATCTTCTTTCACCGAGGCAGTACAACAATAACAGTTCAGGAACTTTCCAATACACCTTGTATGTTAGTTCATTATCAATCACATCCTTTTGGCAGCTTCCTTCACTGGACTGATGCCACAGGATACCATCCTCACTTCCATTCATTGTGTCAGATATATCACTAACTTACAGCCTTTCACTTTCATATCTTGCGAAAGAGATCACCAAGCTCCGTGATTCCACCAGCACATTTCTGTCAGTGTGGCCCTTTTAAGGCAACATATCTTCACTTTATAAATGTCAAGTGTGCTTCAAATATGTGATTGATTACAAGGACACACTTCTCTTACTGCAGTTGTGTCTTCACATATTGTGTTGTGTGGTTCCGGAAGCTCACTAAAATGAATATGGATTGTCGGCATAATAATGCATATACTCATTGAAACTGTACAGATGTAATCAAGTCTTCAGCTAGATCTGTAGTCATCCAACCACTTTTCTGGACCCAAACCACAATTCTCCGAGGGAACTTCTCCATTTCCAATATCTTCCTGTTTAAATACCACATAAAGATGAAACTTGTGTACATCAGCTGTGAAAGCCAGCATTACAATGCAGCGTTGTTTCTTGGCTCCTCTGTACTATTTGTTTGCTGTAAGAGATAACTGTTGTGGATTCCAGCCTTTAAAAAATACCTCAGTCTGTTCAGCATTCCCCGTTTGTCTCAAAAGGTATTCATACTGTTTTCTCAGTTTTAGTACTGGAAACTGACCATTTTTGCCCTGTATGTTTCTGGTAATCTCTGTGCTATCATTGTTCAGCACCTTACGGTGGGGTTGTATCCTACCATAAATTGCATCACCCATTCATAGCTGACTTTGAACTTGCTAACAGGTATATTGTGTTTCTTTGTTAATCTGTGGCCTTTGAATTGCAGCATTAATGGAGATGATTCAATCAGTTTTTCTTCTGATTCGTAATGTGAGAATATGATCCTGCACCCTCATGTGAATACTTGCTCCTCTTACCACAGAAGGAACATTTCTTTTTGGAAATTCCTTCTAATGTTTATTCTTCACCTAAACAGCATCTCACATTTGGTTAATCCACATCATATTAATTAGTGTTTGTATTTATATGGGTAACTGTCTTTTTATGGCAGTGTGTGCCCTTGTACTTGATGCCAGTAATGCCACCATCAGGTTTTAGTTATAGCTAAAAGTGCCGTATAAAGCTGTAGTTATTTCTTACAAAGAATTTTCAATAATCATTGTGCCATCACATGGTCAGAGCTGGCCTATACAGTTTCCATTATGTGAGTTTTCATATGTATGCAAGTCTTGTGTGTACTGCTGACAAAGCATGGTCAGATTTCTGAGAGACATGAAGTGTCACAAAGTATTGTTCTACCTTGGCGTTCAAGTCCTTTTAATTTTCCTGCCACATGAATTATTATTCAGGATCTGTATTTAGTGGCATGAATCACTGGTGCTCAAAGGCACCTATGTATTATGTGTATGTTGCCATATTTTGTTTTAATGAGAGTAACCAACACCATTGATTTCCAGAAGCTGGGAGAGTGGGACATGACTAACAAATTACCATAAATGCTACTAGCGACAACCAAAGTGTAGTGAATGCAGTCACAGATATTTTATTTTCATGCAGATAAAATCCAGTTCTGCTTATATACGAGATTTGGGTTATTCCACATTCTTAACTTCAAAATGTAGGTGCTGCCTATACATGCACAAATGTGGTAATTTAGAGAAAAAAAAACGGCACCAGTTACTATACTCTAATGCTTAATAATCTTATGAGGTTCTCATAGCAGTCACTATGAAGTGTGCTATCATCTGTGATGGTATAGCATGTAGTCTGATAGAAGTTTATTGATGTTTTGGAGGAACATAGCTCGTCCATATTGAGGATTGAAGAGTAAGCCATGCAAGCAGAGTAAACTGAGTGTGGAAAATACGTGGTGCACTCCAGAAGTTCCTGAAATATGTTTATAAATACTATTACATCTTACCTGGATCTTATTCTGCACCATCATCTTTAAAGTAGTCCCCTTGGGAGCGCATGCACCAATCCCAGCTTTCCTGCCACTTTTGAATTGCATCCTGGAAGTCTTTCTTTGTTACGGTGTTTAGTACTGTCTGCGTTTCTGCTTGAATTTCCTCAGCTATATCAAATCTTCACCCCTTCAACTTGATTTTCATCTTGGGGAAGAGAAAGAAGTCACATGGAGCTAAGTCTGGTGAGTATGGTGGGTGGGGAACAACTGCCATCTTGTTTTTAGCCAAAAATTTCTGCACAATGTAAGCCGTATGCGGTCGTTTGTTGTCATGGTGGAGTACCCAGTGATTTGTACGCCACTTCTCTGGACGTTTTCTCCTCGTGTCCTCCCTCAAATGTCTTAGCTATGGTGAAGAAGGGCTTTTATGTTGTGACGACTGCTGCTTACTTTCAGGGTCGTAGCCATAAACCCAACTTTCGTCACCAGTGACAACCTTCGAAAGAAAGTTTGCTTCCTCTTGAAGCTGTTATTAAAGTTCCCTGCAGACTTCCAAGCAATGCTGCTTCTGTTCATTTTGCAGCAGTCGTGGCACAAACTTCACTGCAATCCTCCTCATGTTTAAATCCTCTGACAAAATTCGTTGACATGTACCATAACTTAGTCCCAAGGTGTTACAGAGGTCTTGGATGGTCAGTTTACGATCTTGCAGAATCAGATCCCTAACTTTCGCGATATTTTCTGGTGTGGTACCAGTTGACTGCCGTCCCAAATGATTGTCATCATCGTTCAATGTTTGGCCATTTTTAAAACGCTTATACCAGTTGTAAGTTTGTGTCTGGCCTAAACTATTTTCACCAGAAGCTTGTTTCAGCATTTGGTGCGTTTCTGCAGCCGTTTTCCCAAGTTTAAAACAAAACTTTATACAGATGCTCTGCTCTCTCAGGTCAGCCATCGCAAAACTGCAAACTCACAGAAACACAACAATGGAAATACGTTCATCAACAATAAACCCAACCACTCAACTCGATGCAGCTTGCCACACTGATTCAAGAAGTGTGTGTGGGGAGACACCTAGCGGTATTTTGATGTACTCATAACCATTCACGCTGAAAATTCAAATTTCGGGAACTTTTGAATTGCACCATGTAGTAGTATGAATATAGACTGTAGACGACCCCTGGTCAAATCAGTAGGAGCAATATGAGTGAACAAGTAGTGGCCTTCAGGGTCAGTTTTTAATCCCAAGAGAGAAATGAAAGAATGAAGCATAATAGTCCAGTGGGGGCTGTACATAGGCAAGAAACCAGTGAAGATCTGCTTGCTGCCTGCTTCTTGCTAGTTTCTTGCATGACTTTTTCTTTTACACTGAAGTTCAAGGCAATGTCCTCTGAAACGTTCTTGGACTTCAGTGGACTACATAGTGTAACATTCCAGAAGACAGTACTCCTCATTATCACCACTCTGGGAGCTTCAAATCTAGCAAAGTAGGAACCGATTATACTTCTAATATGATAATAAATGTTGAGCTTTGGACATGGCGTGGCAGTACAGTGGTACTGATAATATGTTAGATTGTCAATATGTGGTATATTGACTACTTTGTTGTGATTTGTTGCATTGGATATTTCTCACTCTCAGCCTTTCTGCTGCTGGCATATGCCCAAGGTTGCCATATTTAGTAGTATGCCAGCAGACTTCTAGGCTCTTGGTTCTAAAAGAAGATATATTTTTAATTCCAGACACAGGAATTGGACATTAAGAAAGTAAAGGAAGATCTGGCAACATATGCAAAAATAAATGAGGAAGAGAAGAAAAGACCTTTACTTCCGAAGAGTGCAATACTTAAGATCCTTGCAGAAGCTGTACGATCATACTCAGGCTGTGCAAAACTGATAACTGATCACTCATACACTGCAGGTCAGAGTGAGATGGTAACAGAGGTAAGACACAAGTTAAATGTTCAAGATGAAATGAATTACTTCAAACTCATACATTTATTTTGAGTTCAATAAGAATTTACGTTATTGCAGTCAGGTTCAAGATAGATAATGGATTTCATAAAGAGTTAGTGTTAGTACTTATTAGAAGTTACTGTTTAAGTTGCTTTGTGATCTGTGTCAGACAGTTTGGATTTTTCACTGCTGTAGAGACCAAAGTAATGAAGAAATTATGTTTTTTATATAAATTCGGCCTGTAGCTCTGTAAACAATTAAATTCCCTGCACCAGTGGCTTTGGTATGATATTAAAAGGAAGTAATAACTTCCATAGTTTTCTGAATGAAAATATGAAATTTGAACACAGAAGTATTAGCTTTTCTGGAGCCTTTTGTAAAAGGTATTGTACTTATGGTTGGTTGTTATGGGATGGTGTGGTTATAAATCTTGAGGCTGGTAGAGCAGGATAAAAATTCACAAATAAAGTAACTTATCCACTGTAAACAGGGGTTTTCAACATGAACCAAATTCACTTGGCAAAACCATTTCATGTTGAATTTCTTTTTGAATATTAAATTCCACTACACTCCCCTAAATGGAGCCCTACAACACACTTCCATCAATAAGTAAAAAAAAAAAGTAAAGCTGTCCCCGTAACAGGCCATGAAGGCCCATAGGGTTGTGAGATGTTGAGGGTCCCACATTATCTAGACAGTCAGCTCAGAGATGGCGGTAAGGTTGTCAGCCTTACGCGCCGGCCACGCTTTATTCCCCAGGAAAATTAATTAATTCCTGGTACTCATTTCTGTTAGAGGCTGAGTTGACCCCAGCTTGTAGTGTAGTACCTCAACCAACTACACTACTGCGTTCCACTTCCATCAGTATACAGTGATAAACTTCTTTGCAGCTTTTCACTTTGGTGCCTTCCACCATACTCACAGACTTTGCAGATATGCTGAGATTCTTGACTTCTGCCTATATTGTGAGAATTCTGTATGGAAAATTATCTCTTCAATAAGTCTGCCTGCAGAAGGACTTGGTCTTTTCCTAAATTTCTTGCTCTGCATCAATAAGTAGGCCTTCACCTGCCATCTCACATAACATCTCTAGTGGAATGTTTTCTGTCCTTTTTATTTTGCAGTGTATGGGCTTTTATATTGTCATGTGCAGGGGTGACTATTTGATGGAGTATGGACTGGCTGATTGGATTTATTGACACCGTATACATTCCACTTGGATCTACAGAGAATTACAGTGCTATTGCTGATCTAACCACTTTACAATTCACTGTTACATCCACTAGTGTCCTCAGTCTGTTACAGTCTCACTAGCAATTTCCTGGCAGTTGATTTTAACCCAGGAACTACGATGGGGAACCCAAAAGAAACTGAACTAATTTTTTTGTGGGCAGAGCTTTTGTAGCACTGCGTTTTGACGCTATGAGCTCATAGAACTAACATTCCTGAGTCGATAAGCCAACTACCGTTGCTGCAGAAGGTAAGGACTAGTTTCGGCAGGGTTTATAGTGACAACTATTTTGTGTGATCGTCGTTTTTGCAATGCCTGATTTTCGTGAACAGCGTGCGACGGTGAAATTCTGCTTTTTGCTCGGGAAAAGTGGAACAGAAACTCTTGAAATGTTAAAAACGGCGTACAAGGACGATGCTATGGGGAAAACTCAAGTGTTTGAGTGGTTTTCCCATTTCAAAAATGGTGAAATGTCACTTGAC
>NW_019730109.1:1156448-1166859 GCF_002891405.2 Cryptotermes secundus
AAAAAAAATAAGTTCAGTTTCTTTTGGGTACCCCCTTGTATATATATATATATATCATGGCACCTGAGCCCATCTCAACGGTGTAGTTCATAAATCCTTCCCATCAGTCTATGTGTCTATGTGTATGTCCCCCCATCGTTGCTACCCAATGGCTTGGTAAACTCGTTCTCGTAGGAGTGAATAGGCACAGCAGTAGACAAATTGTTGGACACATTGTTTTCTATTCAGTCTATGTTGTATCAAAGAAGAGTCTGTGGGTCTGTCTGTGTATCCCCTATTGCTGCTAGGCAGTGGCTCAATAAACATGTTCCCATGGCAGTGAAGAAGTGCTGGAGGCATTTTTTTTTCAGTGTGGTCCATGTAGTATCAAAGGAAAGTAGGCGATTAGTTTTTCCCAGAACTTCTTGTTAACTTGTGGTATCCATTCAGGTCCAATGAGTAAAGGGTATCTAAGGCATCATACTGCCAACTCCCCATATGAGTGGAAGGCATAAATATAGCAAGTTGCTGCCTGATGGTCCAGGAGGCTCATTCTTAACACTGGCATATTTCCATCCCAATACCACAACCCACAGCACAGTGCCTCATATGTTGGCTTAGGTGGACCATTTCCTTGTTTGCCATGCTTTTTGTTGTTACCCCTCCATGTTGTGATGCCAGGGCTGGTTTTTTGAAAGATCCCAAATGGCTAAAACAATTTCTTGCTTATGAATGAAAATTGAACAAATTTCTGTGGTGAAGTTCAATGTTGTGAAATGACAGCCTTCCTTTATCATGGGGTGACCAAAATGTGTAGGCTCTCACTAAAATCAGAAGGCTGGAGCTGCTAACAAATGAAAGGTTCATGTTCACAATGCAGGTGATTCATTTTCTTTGGGAACAGGAAATGTTAATGTTGAGATTTCTTCACAGAATCTGAAACCAAAATTGTTCTTTATGACTAAATTGTCCAGTGGAGCTGCTACTGGGGCTACAGATTCTTATAGGAATGTTCTGCTCTCTTTGATGCTTGAAATAAAATTCATTTAGTTAATTAAATTTGCTTTGAAATATATCTGTGATGTGATGATCTATTTTTGTGGAAGTCTTCATGAAAGTTTAAGTTGGTCTTACTGATGACACCGAGTACTTGGGATAATGTGTTCAGTATTGATTGGTACATATTCCCATGATTACTCGTTGAAAGAAGTGTGAAGTTTGTCTTCAGTTTGAGATTGAAGCCATGTATTTGGAAAAATGTAAGATAGTTTAAATTTGAAATTTTTATATTATTGAGAGTCTAGTTAAGACTTTGCTCAGGTGATAATGAGGCTTGTTTGGTTTGTGTTACAGGATTGCTCTGCACTTGCTTTCTTGTTGGACAAATTACTACCAGTGAATGATAACCCAGTAGACAGAGAATGCTCAGCAATGGCAAGAATGCTGATTGCAGCGTTGGCCTCATGTAATCATTCACCAGATGCCCAGACTGTTTTAGTGACAGAGGTGATGATAGTAATCGTTTTAGTGTTGTTTGATTTGGTAGCAGAGTGACTTTTTCAGTGTTAGGCACAAAGCTCTGTTTCCATAATTGTAGAAGGTTACAAAAATATGTACCATCATAATTTAATATTATTGTCTGTTTATCATGTGGCTTATTTGTTACTTTTTATATTGTAAGCTGTATATCCATTGCTAGGGAACAGCTAGGTATACATGTTCCTGCAAAGAAAAATTCTTGGCCAACAATAGGTAAAGGGCTTTCCATTGCTAGGCAACGAGCCGCAAACAAGTTTCGTCAACAATAGAGGTTGTGCTTTCTATGTGGTCCATGCCGAGCCTATGTAAGAAGCAGTGCAGGCTGTTCAGAAGGATTCGTCAGGAATATGTCATTCATGGCAGTTCGGTAGTTAATGTGTTAACCTTGAGAGAATTATAATTGTGTGTCTCATGGATATAGCACTCGTGAATGTATAATAATGAATTGTAGTTATGACGTGTGAAATATCCAGTAAATCGAGTTATAAAATCTGGAACCTGTTATGTACTGTTGCATTGTCAGGATACGCGACAATATTTAGCCTTTCATTCCTTGGAAATACAGTCACTTTGTTTTGGAATAAAGGTGTTACAGCTCATTTGGTTTCTAAAACAAACTGCTTCTGTATTCTGGGATATAGTGTCACGTAGTCTGTTGAAAGTCTACTGATATTTTGAAGGAACACCTTGAAAATAGCAAGCAGAGCTCATGTTGCTCTGCATCACACAGGTTTTTGGGCTTCGTTTATTCTTCAACACTGAAGATTTAGGTGACGTGTTTCTCAGAAACTTCAGTTGGCTTTCAACGGACTACATGGCATTATATCTCAGAAGATAGAAATCTTCATAACCACATCTGTGAGAACCTCAGATTCTCCAAAACAACTTATACTAGCTATATTTATGCACATATTGCTCATCATCCATATACTTTACATACATACTTTATGGTAAAGAATATGGTGCTTAAAAGTTTTAATTTTATTTTTGTCAGCTTAGGTGTTAATGTCACTATTTCATTTCACATCGTTTTAATAATTTGCAGGTTAAAGGTGCGTTGCTGCGAACATTAGCTCTTCCTGAGTCAGCTGACAAACATGCCCAAATTCAGCTGTTGGCAGGCTTGATCTCAACAATGATAGATAACTGCCCATCAACACCCAACAACACTCCTCTTAGTGCCTCATTGAAACTCCACCAATACAGGTAACTACACCATATCTTGTATACAGGTTTCCAAGACATTTGTGTCACACTCTGACTAAAATAATTTTTATTTTTCACATAATGGTTGCCTCATCTTTTTTCTTATTTGTGACCCATTGTGTAGTTCTCTGCATCACTTTTTTTTTTAATTCTAAGCTTGTTTCATATAATTGTAGCATGCACTACCATATTTAGCTCTACTAGTACTGCATTCCTGCCATTGTTGTGAGTTCAGTCTGAAACATGTGCATCATATACCAGGCCATTGTGCAGTATTTAACCCTTTTGCACTCACCCTATTTCCCAAGTATCTGGCCTTAACACTCAGGCAAATTTGGCTCAGTTAACAAGTCTTTCATAAACAGTTTACCAAAAATATGATTTTGGTCAAAGACATGAAAAAATCACACTTATTCACTATAAACAGCAGATGCGAACAAAAATAGCCTACAAATGCTAACACCGTAAATAATTTGAAAAAATAAAAACTGAAAGAATTAAATATATAAATTTAAAATTTACATAAATTAGGCAAGAAATAAAATTGTCATTTTGGTCTTTTCTTTTCACCAAGCTTGTAAGGAAGAGAATATTTTTCTCTAAATTTTGATGTAGGTTACAAGAATTAAGAGCTGTGTTTCAGAACATATCACATTATGCAAAACAGTGGATATGTAACTTTTGCAGTTAGCACTTTTGTTTAAGGAAGCATTCTCCAGGGAACCCTTTGTTGCATCTGGTGAGTACTGTTCTGGCTGTCCACCTGCTCTTCTTTGTGCTGCAGACAGTGCATTGGGACTCTCCCTTTTCAAGGAGCTTTCTGAATCCTTATGTTCCCTGAGGTTCATCTGCTCTAGTGTTGTCCTTAAGCACTAACCACTCCTCCCCCAAACTTTCGATTGTGGACACAGTGTAATTTTCCCTGGATTTCAGTTTGCCAGGTCTCCTGTAGTTTTCCTTTTAGAGAATGTAGCTATTCAACACCATTATGGTTATGATGTTGAAAGCTACATTTTTCCAATAACGTGCTGTGTGCCTTTATCCAAATAAATGAACAGCATCATGTGTGAAGGGTAGATGCCACCCATAATCTTGTTGTAGATGTGATGATCTTCGTTTTTATTTGTGTATTATCACCATGTCTTCCCCATACTTTCCTCTTCTTGGGCTGTGGCATGGCTGGAGAGAATGAAAGGATTTATTTTTTTATATCTTTGCAGAAAAAGACTTCTGTGATTTGGGGACCAGATCTGCAATACATTTTTTTTTTCCAACTGCAAGTTTGTTCTTGAACTGCTGGGGTAAACATTTCCTATTCCTCCTAACAGTTCCAGTGATGTAGGTGCTTAGCTGATGGAGATGGTAGGGAAGTGGAACAGAGTTCCAAGAATTATCGAGGCTGGTTTTTCAAACCCAGAACAGTGGGTAGCCTCCCCAGATTTTCCTAAGTTGTTCATAGCTTCTGGTACATAAAGGCTCTGTTAACTCACTTTTTGTTTCCATCTTGCACCATAATCAAGCTTATTTCAGTCAAAATTTTAGTCAATGGGAAATGTTCACAGTAAGATACTCTCTGAGCTTTCTCTATAGTCCAGTATGTTGTTTCTATATGAATTGTCTCTCTTGGCTGATAAAGGGAATTTGAATATTTGTGTGTGATTTTGTTTTGTGATGTTTAAGTTTGTCTCTCTTGGCTGATAAAGGGAATTTGAATATTTGTGTGTGATTTTGTTTTGTGATGTTTAAGTTTGTCTCTCTTGGCTGATAAAGGGAATTTGAATATTTGTGTGTGATTTGTTTTGTGATGTTTAAGTTTGAAAGGGTTCAGTCCTAATTATAGCAAATATGCAAAGCTTGAAGTACTCATAATACATTTCTATGATGGCAGTGCTTTGTGAAAGAGCTAAATAGGAACACAATATGGATTGACATTGTTCACCATTTTAATAAACAGAGTTTGTGTGGTCATGTACTCTGTGTAGTTAATGATAAGTGACACAGAGAGAAATGAGGAACACAGAGAATGAATATTCAGAATATCCTTGAGTAGTTTTGCCAGGAATGGTGGCAGGTATATTGTTTAATAGGGTAATGATCAAGGTGAAAGCTATATCAAGTTCTTGGTTCTAAGATAATGCTAAGAACAAAAATATTTTATTATGCTTTGATATTTGCATGTGAACTGCTTCAGAGAGGAATAAATATTCTGTACTCCATATAATTTTCCTAAACCTTCGTGCCATATTGTGATGCCATAATTGCAGATTATGTGTGTAACACTTTTCAGATATTATGAGAGCCCATTACAATGAACATCCTTACTAATTTTATAAATTGTCATTATGTAGATGTTCCACTGTATTAAAGGAATTCAACTTAACATTCAAATTCTTGCTGAATCACATTTTATACTCAAGAATTGAATTACTTTATATTGGTATGTTCATTGGTGATGAATGATGTTATGTAATTTTGAACTTTTTTATGTACGATGGGGTACCCAAAAGAAACCGAACTAATTTTTTTGTGGGCAGAGCTTTTGTAGTACCGCGTTTTGCCGCTATGAGCACATAGAGCTAACATTCCTGAGTCGATAAGCCGACTACCGTTGCTTCAGAAGGTAAGGACTAGTTTCGGCAGAGTTTATAGTGACAACTGTTTTGTGTGATCATCGATTTTGCAATGGCTTATTTTCGTGAACAGCGTGCGGAGGTGAAATTCTGCTTTTTGCTCGGGAAAAGTGAACAGAAACTCTTGAAATGTTAAAAACGGCGTACAAGGACGATGCTATGGGGAAAACTCAAGTGTTTGAGTGGTTTTCCCATTTCAAAAATGGTGAAATGTCAGTTGATGACAAACCTCGTTCTGGTCGTCCTTCCACGGCCCGAACACATGAAAATGTTGAAAAAATTCGTGAAATCATCAAGGAAGATCGACGACGGACCATTGAAGAAATTGTGGAGCTGTCGGGAGTGACTTGGAGCTCAGCGGCCAGATTTGTGGCAGTCGGGTGACTGGTTTTTCCATCATGACAATGCCCCTGCTCACACAGCCCTGTCTGTACGACAATTCTTGACCAAAAATGGTATGACCCCTGTTCCTCACCCTCCATACTCACCCAACCTTGCCCCGTGCGACTTTTTTTTGTTTCCTCGAATGAAAAGAGACATGAAAGGAAAAAACGACGGAGGCGCTGTCAAGCATCTCAAAAGATGAATTTAGACAATGTTTTGAAAAATGGAATAAAAGACTAGACAAGTGTATTAGTGTAAGTGGAGAGTACTTTGAAGGGGATTGAAGGTTTGTGCTTAAAATTTGAATAAATAAGTTCAAAAAAAATAAGTTCGGTTTCTTTTGGGTACCCCTTCGTACTTGATATTTATTTTTTTTACATTTCATTGTATACCAAATTTTCTATTGTGTAAGTCATCGTTCTTCAATGAAGAGTACAGTGTGGCTACTAAACTCATGCTTGAGACAGTATATCTGGTTTTATGCTGGAATGGCAAATTCATTTATCTTATTATTGGATAATTCCTTGCTTGTTGTAAGTAGTGAAGTTATTTAAATGAGTGTGTACTATATGTTCTTCACTAGTCCAGTAAATATGTAGAACAATTACTGAATTGTTGCAGTAGTCATATGAACAACATCGTGCGTATCATGCTCAGGAAGGGGATTCTTACTGACTTGGCACGAGTTTCACATTACTTAGACCTGTCTAGTCCGAACATGCCAGCATCTGTGAATGCTGCTTTGAAGCCACTGGAGACATTGTCTCGAATAGTGAACCAGCCAACTGCAGCAAGTAACAACAAGGTTGGCAAGCAGAAAGCTCAAGGAAGTGTGTCAGAGGAGCCAGCTGGTGATCAGACAGGTCCAGTATACAATATTTTTACAAAGATACAATGAAGTGTCATCCATTTGACTGTTCCCATGTATCTGTTACAGTTTTGACATGCTTGTATAAGTGTTCAAAGTTTACTGCTTTTTAACATTAAGTACATCACACTCTCCTTAATAAAATATTAATCCCATGCCATAAAGGTGGAAGCTTATGTAGAAGTTCCTCGTATAACTATCATGACATGTCCTTCTACTACTAGTTTCAAATCAGTTTTATACAACAGCTATTTCTACACAGTTTGAGTGGGTTATAAAACAGTGACATTTTAGTATAGTAACATAACTTATGTATTGTGTTTGTAGGTCGTGATATATTGACAGGCACAACTACATCTGAAGCCACTCATGCACAAGGGGAAGAAACTGTAGAAGATGCAGAAAACACTGAGCATGACATATCAGCTGCAGCAGAGAGCCTGGAACCAACATCTGAGAGTCAGGTTCAGGAAAGTGCTGATGATGAAGCTGGCTTGGAAGATATTATGGAGCAGTTGCTAGATAGGTATGTTTTAGTATGAAATCTGTCATCTCATTTTTGTCTCTTTGGGTCATTTAAATTTTGTATCATATAAATATCTTTCACAGCATTTACTTTAAAATTTGTTTTGCATGTTATTTCTCATGTCAGTGTAACCCAACTTGTCTCTTTGCTATCTTGATTGGTACATTTGGTGATTTCTGTCAGTAATTCTGACAAATGCCAGAATCACTGCTTTACGCCACTGTGAATTTCAGTCCTCCAGTAGTTGCTCAGAACCAAGACACTGATTCTCTTTTTTTCAAATTATTATAATTTGTCTATAGTTCTTTCTGTTCATAATGGTTTTAAGCAAGGAAATGACTTGTAGTCATAGCTTCTCAACTTCAGTATACCATACTAGGAAGATCCATGAATGTAGGAGAGATTCAGATTGAATGGGACACATCAGCTTTTGGTCTTTCTGTTGGTGTTAATTTGAGGGCAGGGGGGGGAGCTCTGTTGGATGCTAATGAGAAGATTGGTTGGAAAGATATCTGGATGTCAGTTAATCCAGATCGAAATATGAAAGGTTAAATATGCTGCTCACAGTTGAGTACATACTTTAAAAGGCTCATGGGATTTAGAAATGAGGGATTAGAGGAAGAGCACTTTCAGACTGTTGAGGGTAGCTAGAGAGACCGAAACCATTCAAGAAAATAACCAGGATTGGCTTTAGCTAGAGAATGATGGAGACCCTGCATTTCAGCTTCTGACAGAGGAAGAAATTGTTGCAGTGATATTTTTCGTTCATTGTAATGAGCACTACTTATATTATTACATTTTGCATTTATTTATTTTCTAAGTTTTTTGTCTTGTAGAGCTATATTTTTTCATTAATTTGGATATTGGTTAATCTGGATGACCTCTCCCCCTAGTTAATGTGGATTAGTGACAGTTTACTGTATATGTACATGCATGTGTGCGCGCACATTTCATGTTTATTTTGTAATTGTTTTATTATTTTAAAATCTTCACTTCTTTGTGATTTTATATTTAGCTTTAAGAAATATAGGAACTTTTGACGACAGCTGTGTGTTGTAGTGCCTGAATGATGACACCTTGGGGACTGTCATCCAGACAAAACAAGTCATTGACTTTGTATTCCACTTTTTGCCATCTATATGCAGAATCAGTTCATACTCACTCATCATTTTCTCTTTACTGTATATCACTACATGTTTCAGTCCAAACAGATTGTTGTGATGAAGGAATCTGCTGCTTACTGTAATGCTGATCAGCTTGTTTTTGTCATTGCTTCAGACTGATTCTAGATTATGTGGGTTAATGAGCTCTTGCCATGCATTCCTGTTTTTAACAATTCTTATTCAAATGGGACATGACACATGACTACCTAACTACCTGAAAGAGACTGAATGACTGCTGAACAGCTGTTTCTGCCCTTTTATAACAAAACAATGTTTTTTTTTTATGGCTAGTGGGCTGGGACTAAGTCCCTTGTACTGCGGCCACTTCTGGCCTATTGTACCAGCCCCAGATGATAGGTGAGAGTGATTGTGGAGCAGTTGGTGGAATGAAGATTGGCAGGGGAAACTGAAATACTCGGAGAAAACCTGTCCCAGCGCCACTTTGTCCACCACAAATCCCACTTGATCAGACCCAGGATCAAACCCGGGCCACTGCATTGGGAAGCCAGCGACTAGCTGCTTGAGCTATGGCGTGGCCCCTAACAAAACAATAAGACATGACATTACTTCACATTCCTACTTTTCCCAACTTCCTGAACTTCAACAGTGCTCTTGACAATAGTGACTCAATCTGAGACGAACTATGGGAACTAAGAGGTATTTTTGACTTCCTGAATGCTGAATACTTAAAATATTGCATCTGTTGCAGGGGGAGGAAGATTTAAAAAAATGCATATCCAAGGGGGACACATGTTTCTGAATAAAGGTCTATGAATCATGTGTGATATCTGATTAAATTCCAGGAGCATAAAATCAAAATTTCACAATATTCAGTTGATGTATGCTACCATTCCATTCAGAACCTCATGTCTTCTTGCTTGCTCTCCTAAAGTGTTAAGGATAAAATATGAGAGACTAATTTTTCACGTAGTTTCATTTGGGCATGAAAATTGGTCTCTCTCATGTTGGGAAGAACATAGATTGAGAGTGTCTGAGAACAGGGTGCTGAGGAGAATATTTGATGTGAGAGAGAGAAAATAAATGGAGGCTGGAGAAAACTACTTAATGAGTTTCATAATTTGTACCCCTTCAAGGTATTATTAGAAGGCTCAAATCAAGGAGTATGAAATGATAATAGCATGTAGCACAGATCAGAGAGAAGTGAAATTCATATTAGATTTTGATAAGGAATACCTGAAGGAAGGAGACCAATAGGAAACATAGGTGTAGATGAGAGGATAATATTGTGGCATGATGGCTGACAACCGGAATAATTTAACAAGAAAAATCGTCCTATGTTAGGCAGTAGTTAAACATGCTCCCACAGTAACGGATATGAGTGCAGCAGTGGAAGAACTGTTGAACATTACTTTTTCTGTGCTGTGCATGCCTAATTAATGAAGAAACCAGCCAAGTCAACGGTTAGTCATGAATAAGATTTAAAAATTTGTGACAGTGGTACATTAATACAAATATTATGTTTCTGGACATTATCTAGTGTCCTGTTCTTATTTAAAAACAGCATTTTGGAGTCTGGAATCACTCTATCTTCAGGTAAAACTTACTCAGTTGGGCCCAATCAGTAGAGCTAGTCTCTGAAATGTTGTATTTCTCAATAAAATAATGCAGTGTTTTAGATAAAAACAGGACGATGAATAATGTCCAAAAACATAATATTTGAGTTAGCCATGAGTTTCAAGTCAGAAATTGACAGTCAGAAGCAGTATGTCAGTGTCGGCAGTTTCAGGTCTTGAGGTGCATAGTTAGATGTAGTTACCAAGCAACAAGTAGTGCATGCAGCCGTGATTTGTAGAGTATGTAGAGTTGTGTGAGTGTTGTAATCATTTATAGTTATGAGTTACAAGCATCTCACTAACATGTGACAATATTAAAGTGATTCTTAAAAAAATTAGGATTGGGATGTGGACTGCATCCGTCTGGCTCGGGGCCAGTGGCGGGCTCTTGTGAACACAGTATTGAACTTCTGGTCCCTTAACCCTTTTGCGCGGTCATTTAAATTCCGCTGCCGTGTCTCTCCGGCGGTAATATATTCAGCCGACCATTTAAATTTTGCTCGAAAATGATTTATTAATCATTGTTCTTAAATTATATGAAA
>NW_019730109.1:1169295-1183235 GCF_002891405.2 Cryptotermes secundus
CCTCTTCTAAGAATTCCAATTGAGTGTGTTGGTGTGGCCAGCTCAGGGCAATATGATATTATAAACACAGCACATATCACGTCTCTGCTGTTTATAACTTCATAGGAAAAAAAACACGCCATTCATAACAGTTTGAATGAGGAAATCTCTCCCAAGAGCAACAGGATTTTGCTGCAAGACAGGCATATGTAGCGATGATTTAACGCAGCTAAAGTCGTGTCTTATTATATACTGTCCTTCTGACAACAGACCAGCGAAAAATCTAACAATCTACAGCAAAACCATCAATTATTATGGGCGTTATAACATAGGTCTTCAGCTGGACGAAACATAGACGTCGAACCCCCGCAGACGATTTAAATACCTTGACGAAACATACACGTCAAACCATGCTGAACGGTTAAAATACTGTGAATTACTTGAGTAGCTGAGCAGCTTATAGCTACTCAAGAAGGACCCCAGATCCATGGAGTTAGTTCGCAAAGTTGTGATGTAGCCATATTAACGCATCACTGGACATGTACAGTGAGTCCATGGTAGAATAAATACATATTATGTAAAGGAAATCATTATGTTGACAAAAAACTTTGAGCCGCCAGTTTATTAATGTTGTGCTTATGGAAAACCATTGCATAAAATTAGGGCATTTTGGTGGTACATTTATTATAATTAGCAATTGTTAACTATGTATTCACATCTGTTTTCCCATAATTTTTTGTACCATCTATACTTGTGGTTTTGTTTTCAAAGTTATTAATGACTGGCAGTGCCCAAAGTTCCCATTAACCCAACCCCCCTTTGTGTTTCCTTTGTCGGGGAGGAGGTTTGCAATCCAGAGCCAGTGAGCATTGTACTCCACTCCAAGTTTTAACCACTAATAAAAGCACATCACATAAGGTCCACTGTATTGTGCTGGATCTTACATCCTCAGTGCAGTATTCCCTTTCCTCTGGCCTAGGTGGAACAGTAATACAAGAACACAACTATACAGGGACATGCAGTACGTATATAAATCCTGTTACAACAGGTAAGAATGGTTTGGCATACATGAATATTAAGAAATTCCATAAAATAACCGTTACTGATTTCAATACAGGGAAGGTGGTTCCAGCGAGGACAATATCTTGAATACCACTTTCAACATGGAGGCTGAAGTTCCACCTGCTCAGGTTGAAAATGATCATCCTGTAAGAAGTCAGACCAATCCAACGTACGAGCATGAAGAGGATGACACACAGGTAGTGTAGTGTACAAGGTTAATGTGGACGTCTTCCTGAGGGGAATTATGTAGCTTCTCTGTCAATTGTTTTCTTCAAGGGGACAGAGTGATCAGCCAAGACTATAATTCAGTAGATACTATTCTGCAACTGTCAAACATGTCCGTGCTTTGAGAAAGCAAGAGAAAGAAATATATGGTCTGTTCAAAAAGTTCCAGAACTTTTGAAGTAGCATGCCAACTTGACATCTTAGCAATGTTGGGTAAGTTACGCTGCCTAGTGGCGAGCTTCCTAATTATCATACTTTTTGCTGTCATCTTGGTCTGATTAGTCATCATCCTAGAGCTGTTTGTTCACATGCATATAGAGTGTGTCTTGGGATATTTGCAGATGGCCGATATTCATGAACACAAAAGTCATGTTGACGGTTCTTTTTCTTCGAGGGTGTTGTGCATCATGCATTCTTACATCAGGGGCAAACAGTGAGTCGCTGGTATTATCTCGAAGTGCTGAAACATCTGAGAGAAAATGTTGGGTGAAAATGACCTCAGTTGTGGAGAAACAACTCCTGGTTTCTCCATCAAGACATTGTTCCACCTCATGCATTGCTACTGATTTATGACCTTTTGACCAATGCAAACACAACTGTGTTTCCTCAGCCACCCTGCTCACCTGACGTGGCTCTGGCAGACTTTTTCTTATTTCCCAGACTGAAAGTTCGAATCACTAGCAATGCATGAGCTGGCTCATTGTCATGACAGAGGAACAAGGAGGTCTTTCTCTCAGACGTTTGAGCATTTCGAGATAATACCAGCAGTTCACTGTTTGCCCCAGATGTAAGAATTTATGATGCATTCACTTTGGAAGAATTAACTATTACGCTTTGGGGCAGTGCCATTGAGTACCCTTGTATTTCATTATGCCATCCAATTACATCAGTGATGTAGGTGCAAAATCTGTTGTCCTGAAACATCAGTTTTGGCAAAATAGGCAGTACAGGGGGAAAGCCAATCATATGTCATCTTGTTACATGCATGTGATGTAGGTGCAAAATCCACCATAAAAATATCAGGTAGTGAAGAGATGCTAGTGACTGTAAGGCTGGCAGATGATGCAGAACTGCTACCATTTGTAATAGTGAATTGTTGAACCATGAATTTGATTTGTATCATTCTGGTTGGTCACACTGACAATTACAAAGACAAAAATAACACCGTCTAGTGTGACTATGTAAGTTTTATCATTTGAAGACTCCTCACCCATACATGTTTTGATCCCTTCGGATCATCCTCGGAGGGCATCGATACTTTTCCGGAAACTACTATTACAATAGATGTTAATTATATACATACACATATAATATCTGAAATGCACAATGTACACAGTGTTCAACCTGTGAAGGTGAAAGGTTGAACACTGTGTACATTGTGCATTACAGACATTATATGTGTTTGTATATAATTAACATCTATTGAATTGAATTTATTTGCATTCCATAGATCCTAAGTAGGTTAATACCTCTGGATATAGAAAAAGTCAAAATAATACCTAGTGGTACAAGTAATTTTATCTTAAACTAATATAGCTTACTTCTACATTATTCTCTATTTACATTGAGGTATTCGTCTACAGAGTAGAAGGAATGAGCATGCAGATATTTCTTTAGCTCTGATTTAAAATGTTTAGTATCATTACTCAAGTTTTTGATACTTTGTGGGAGACTGTTATACACTTTTATGCCAGAAAAGTAGACTCCTTTTTGATATAGTGATAAGTTTGATGAAGGTAGATGGAAGTTATATTTTTGTCTAGTATTCATGTTATGGAATATTGAACACTTAAAACTCAGACCTACAGAGATTGTAGCGCTTTTGCTAATTTACCCGCTTTACAGTTCACTATGACATGCACTAAGTTCTCTAGTTTATCTTCCTTAGGCGTTTTCTGGTAACAGATCTTAATAGTGTCCTCTTCTGATCATGTTACTGGCTGGTGACTATCTCAGACCGAACCCATGGCTTCAAGTATGTCTTCACATTCTCAGCAGCTGTCCACTCACTGGCTATTCTGTCTCTCACGCTCGCTGTCAAGTGCCTGTCTGGTCTGCTTATACAGCCATGGTACTGACTCAGTAGAAAACACCACTTCCAACAGTTCTTGTATTGTTGCATATGTATCCTGCGACAGTGGTGTGTTTCGTTTGCTATGGAAACCTGTTTACTGTCTTTTGTCTAGCAGTGGATGACTTTCCTTGTTAAACTGTTCAGACTTTCAGTCCTGATGTCACAATATTCTGAATGACTCTTGGAAAGGGACCATATTTCGACACCACCGGGACAATAAAGATGCTTAATGTAGAACTGCTGTGCCAAAGAATCGAGACATCATGGCAGTGGATCTTGCCGGAAGTGATGGTCAGAGGATTTAAAAAGTGCTTTATATGTTATAAAATGGATAATAGATGGAAGGAGTGATAAGGAAGAAGTTTGGAATATTAGCATTGCTTGTGGGAGTGTGAACAGTGGATATGAGAGAATTCTTTTAATGCTAGTGGGGTGGGACTAAGTCCCTTGTACTGCAGCCACTTCTGGTCTGTTGTACCAGCCCCATGTGATAGGTGAAGGTGATTATGGAGCAATTGGTGGAATGAAGATTGGCTGGGGAAACCGAAGTACTCCGAGAAAACCTGTCCCAGCACCACTTTGTCCACCACAACTCCCACTTGACCAGACCCGGGATTGAACCCGGGCCACCGCTGTGGGAAGCCAGCGACTAACCACTTGAGCTATGGCACGGCCTATGTGAGAGAAGATTGTACTTGTGAAGACAGTGAAGCTGAGACAGAAAATAGGATTGGTGAACAGAGTGAGACTGATGATGGTGAGGAAATTCTTCTTGAAGGAAACCAGTTCAATAAATGTTATGTGTAACATGTTTTCTGGTCTTTAGTTTCATTTGCATATTTGTAGTAAGGGTATGAAATTAATTCATAAAAACGCATTTGCTGTGTGGATGTTTCCCCTTATGAGGTCACCTTACTTATTGCAGTGAGATCACTGGTTTGCTAGAGAGAAGTCCCATTCTTTCCTTGCTTCTTGAATTTTTCCAAATTCTCTTTACATTATTTTGAACTGAGAAAGTTATTCATGCATGTGCCTAAAAATTTATCAGAAATTGTCAGAACACATTTATGATTCATACTTTAAGATTATGGTGTTTAAACATGCAAAACAAACTGACAGCTGTGAAGCAGGAAGATAGTACTGTCTCCTGTGAGACAGACGTGTGAAGGTGGAAACAGAAATTTAGTTAAGTGACTTCTGTGAAACAATTATTATTTGTATGCATTCTGAAGCAAAAATGAGTATCAGTTTCATGTAACTTCATTAAGCGAAACAAGTGTCAGGAATTTAAGACCTATAGGTGGTGGTGTTTATGAATGATAAGAGGAATAGGTCTTCTTTATGAAAATATGCCTCTGTCAAAGGTTACCATCAGACTTTCAGGAGAAACTTCTTACTTTTCAGGCGTGTGTGATATAGATTCAGAAAACAAATAGTTACTTTGTAAGCCATATAGGTGATGCAGATGAAATGCTGCTGTATTTTGATATGCCACTCAGTTACATCGTCGGAGATATGTCTGCATACTCTGTGATCATAGAAACATTAGGCAATGAATAGTTAGTAGTGACTGTCATGCAGATTTGGCAGACATCACTGAACTAGCAGTATATGAGATACTGAACTGAAAAGCAATGTCATACTAATAGTCATGTGTCAAGGGGATGGATGGGTAAAGGGCTGGTGGATTGGTTGCACGTGTGCAGCAGGAGATGAGGGATGATGTTTAGAACAAGTGGAATGCTTGTGATGGATGCCCTTATAGGTTACTTAAATATAGAAGTTAGACATGAAGTTCATGTAATGATACTGGCCTTGTTATGCCTGGAAGAATGACCTCACAAGTGCAAAATATTGTCAGTAAGGCTTTAAGGACTGTTTGGAAGAATTGCATTCTGGATGGTATTTGGCCAGGAACCATGCTGTAAGATCAGTATGAAAAATAAAGAAGCCTAGTGTAGAACTGCTGTGCCATTGGATCAGGACTTGGCAACAGATCTTTCTACACGTGACAGGCAAAGGATTTAAAAAGTTCTGTGTATCTGAGGCAGTGATTGGAATGAGGAATAACATTATGTGGGAGGATGAGGAAGATGTTGAGAATGTTGACAGGGAATTTGAGACCATGAATAGTGGATATGCAACAGAAGATGGTGATTGCAGACACTGAGGAGTTGATAGGAATTGTGAATAGAGTGAAGTTGAATGCAGATGGTTAGTTCAAAAGTTATGTGTGACATGTTTTTTAGATGTTTATTATCTCCTACAACTTCAGAGTAACAGTGTGAAATTATTTCATAAAATCAGTTTTTCTCTGCAGACATGTTTCTTGATGTCGGATTATTGGAGTCGTCATATGATTATGTAAATATGATACTTGCATAAGACCAATTGTACTGTTATCGCAACTGTACCTAAGGTTTCTAAGTTGGTATTTTACAGTAACCAGTATTTTTGTGCTATTGTTGTACATGTCTTGTTGACCCCAATGTACAATACCAGATGGAAGATTGTAAGCTGTCTATTTAGTTGTCAGTTGAAAAGGAATTCTTATATTCATTTTAGGATGCAGATGGTGCTGAAAGCAGTGATTCTGATTCTGATACGAATCCATCAGAAGAAATACCGAATGTGGAAGATGATGAAGATGATGATGATGATGACGACGACGACGATGATGAGGACGATGATGGTATGTTTCATGTCTGGTTGTTGACAGGATATGTATCATTTAAACACAGTTCAGTTTGATGAATTCAGATTGAGTGATTACATAATCAGTTATAATCAATTATGTAAATTTAATTCACATATTATATAATTATATAATATGTGAATTAAATTGAAAAACTAATTTAAGAGACCTAATACAATAATGAAGTGATACAATAGTGATTATTACTTTATGGAGCAAGTACTTTTCAGCTGCCTGTAACCACTTATGCCCTTGAAATCAATTGTCCATTCACACTATTTCACATCAGCACCACTTCTCACTCACTGCATTCATTTCTTCTCTTGCACTACACTGAACTGTTGGCTGAAGAACTGGATAACTATTACTAACACTCACACAGACTGACTGGACTGATCTGAAAATTTACAGAATTACTAGCTCACCCACCGAGTGACCGACTGCACTATCTAAACAGTTCCTGACTCACTCCTCTGCTGTGTGTTGCACTAAACTGTACTGAACTGAACACTGACTGACAGACCATGTGCTCATCTTCCCTGCACTGCAGTGAACCAAACTAGACAGGTCCTCATGAGAACTTGACAACTACTTTTGTAGGCATTTCACCTATCGGGAAGTTTTGTATCATGTTCATGAATGACTTCAACCTTCATCTTCTACTGAGAGATTTCCTGAATATTCAAGAAAGAGTGGTCTTCATATATCAGTAGAGTGAGAGGTGTATGCATACCAGGAATTCCCTCCTCCCCTCCCAGACTACTTTCCCACAGTGTTATGTATACTGCATATGCTTGTGTAAAAGACAGTCATTCCATGGAAGGTTATGCCAGAACAGTTTTTGTTAGTGTTAATTCCAATGTGTTATTTGTTGTTTAGCTGTTCTGTATAAATTATAATTTATATTGCTACAGGAAAATAATGATTGAATGTATAGAGTTATGCCTAAATAGGTGATGTAAATGCTAGTAGTTAATAGGAAAGGCATTGATCTAATTCGCTTAGTGGGGGGTGGAGTCCAACTGGGTCCACTTGGCACAGCAGCCACTGATTGGCCTATTGTAGCCTGCCCTGGGTGATTATGATGATGGTGAATTTGGTGGAATGAAGACTGGCAAGGGAAGCCGAAATACTCTGAGAAAAGCAGCCCCAGTGCCACTTTATCACCACAAATGCCACTTGACCAGACCTGGGATTGAAACTGGGCTGCCATGGTGGGAAGCCAGCGACTAACCGCTTGAGCTATGGCCCAGCCTATGGCATTGATCTAAGTGAAGGTTACACTAAAAAGTGACTGCTAAGGAATTAATTATTGAATGTATATGAGTTACACTGAAATAAGTGAAGCAGATATGATTCATTACTTTAATAGGAAATAAATTATTGGAATTCACATGTATGGGAGTCATAAAAATCATGTGACATTGTTACTGAGGAATGAATATTTGTTGGTTAAGTGGGTGCCAGTATGTTGTCACGTGTATTAGTGACTAAAGACGGGGTTTGGATTGGTAATTGGATTTATTGACCATTTACAGGTTGTAGCTACAGTTAATTATAACTCTTCCTGTTTTTCACACTACAAAGCACTTCAGGCTAATCTCTTCAGTCTGTATCCACTAGCCGTCACGGCTACCCAGCCAGTCCATTGGCTTGCAGGGTGCTGCCTACAGAAGACAAATGTCACATGACAGCTACCCACTGTTGCAGTGCTGTCATTGCACCTTCATGGAAGTGTGTTTACTGAGCTGTTTTCCTGACAATGCATTGATCAAACCTGTTATAATATTTTAAGTAAATTTTTCTTTAATTCGCTTAGTAGGGGCTGGAGTCCAACTGGGTCCACTTGGCAGGGCGGCCACTGATTGGCCTATTGTAGCCTGCCCCGGGTGATTATGATGATGGAGAATTTGGTGGAATGAAGATTGTTAGGGGAACTGAAGTACTCGGAGAAAACCCGCCCCACCTCCACTTTGTCCACCACAAATACCACTTGACCAGACCCGTCATTCTTCCACTACGGGAGTTGTTCTTCCTATATTTTGTGTATACCTGCAACGTGAAAATGGTACTTATTAATATTACTTTTGAGTTCTCTCCGTTACATGTTTTATAATGTTTAGTACTCACTGTGTCTTGTAATGTGTCCTTTTTTGGCTGCGTGCGTTGTAATGCTGGATTTGTGTGTGTCTTCATATTGATGTGGGGGTAAATGTGGTGGGGTTGTGTTATGTTCTTCTGTGTAAATTGTGTGTAATTCAGAAAATGATATAATACACGAGTTTGAATTAAGACGTAAAAGATGATAAATCTTAACACATTTTAATATATATAAATTTTATTATAGTAACTG
This sequence comes from Cryptotermes secundus, assembly GCF_002891405.2. Lineage (NCBI taxonomy): Eukaryota > Metazoa > Arthropoda > Insecta > Blattodea > Kalotermitidae > Cryptotermes > Cryptotermes secundus. The sequence goes on from NW_019730109.1 coordinate 1,177,684, forward strand.
AAGAATATACATTTTAAATAATTTTATAAATGACACATGGCGAGCAGTGCAATAGTTTAACGTAAATACCACACCTGAGGATGGCACAGTGATGCCGAAACTTGTAGTGAAGTTACGTGAGATTGAGTCACTAGAAGACGGCCAATACATACATATCATGGACAAGAATCAGTGCAACAGGACGCTAAAATACAACATTAACTGCTTGAGCTATGGTGTGGCCCCCATATTTTAAGTATGAAGTGATTTTGAAATTCAATGTTACATGAAGCTAAGTGACATTAAAGCACCACTGTTATGGAATGTTTTGTCAAGTACTATAGTTTCAGGTGAAAATTTTACATTTTACTTCGGTTGTTCTTTATATTGGTTTCTTCTGTTTGTGTGTGTGTGTGTGTGTGTGTTTTTTTTTATCAGAGCTTACTGGGACCTTTGATGTTAAATCATTTTGTTAGTTGTCATTTTATCTTGAGTAGCTGCATGGAGCAGAGTCCATTGAAAGCTAATAATTTCTCAGTTACTCAAGAAATTTCCCACAGTTTTTGGAACATTAGGTTCATTACCATGCTCATGGGAACCTGCCACTCCTCATTTTGAGGTAAATTAAAACAGTGCACACTCCATCCCTGTTTCATTTAGATCCATTTTAATATTGTCAGGCATTACTAGGCAAGACTGATGACTAGATGTAGGGTTTGGATTGATATTGAATTTGCTGAATGCATATTATGGGTAACTGCAAATAGTTAACAATACTTCCACTAATCTGCACTGTCTACATATAACTAAAGCACACTCCAAGTCTTCCCAGTCTGCTGTGTCTTTAGTAGTAGTTTTTTTTGGTAGCAGCTTCTAACAATGGTGTTTTCTCTGCTTCTGTGCTTAGTGGCTCATGGCTAGTAACTGATTGGCTCTACTGCTGACTGACTCCTCATTGCTGTCCTGGGGTGAATTTGGTTTGGGTAAACTGCTTTTGGTCCTTTCCAGCACATTTATTTTTGGTTCTGGGTCCCATGGGACTCATGGCCATATTTTTCTGTCTCATCACTTTGAGGGTTGTGCAACTACTTACTCTGTATAGCATGGACTGATTAGAAGTGATCTCTCCAATGAGTTTGCTGTTGTGTGTATGTTTTAACAAAGCACTGTGTAACAGTGGATGCTTCCACAGCACTTACTCCACAGTTCTGACCTTTAGGCACCGTGTCACAGTATGTTCTACCAGACTGTGTGACATCTTATCCCAGAAGGTTCTAATCTTGAATGTTAACTTGTTTGAAGGTGACAATGAGGATGAAGAAGAAGGAGGATCAGGATATGATGAGGATGGACTTGAATTTTTTGAATCAGATGAGGGATTGTTTCGTATTCCTGGCTTGGACAGAAACAATGAAGATATTTTAATGATCCAGTATTCTGAACCTGATCCTTCTGGATCTGGTCCTCTTCTTCCTTGGAACACCAATACATTCCCACTTCCATTTGGAATTTTTGAGGAGCCAGTCAATGGAAATGAGAACACAGGTAATACAACTGTCTAAGTTCCCTTGTGTTATAACATCGTATTTTCTTAGTACAGATAGTATTTATTGCATTCGGTGGTGGATATAGAATATGTGGCTTTCATTTTCTAGAATCTTGCTGCAGCAAACCCATGTCCAGACAGGTTGTGCATTTGTTGACTGTTAATTTGGAATTATGTATGGTCGTTGAAGTATGTTTTTTTATGACTTGTTCCATGTATGATAGTTTGTGGTTCTTTGTTTTTAACCGAATGACTATGCCTTAGAATTATTGTGTTATTCATTTTTATATACTTGATTTCAGGCTTCAGTCTGGTAAACATCATGATAAGACATCAGTTAATTGAATGATTAGAATGAAGGAGTAACTAACTGCAATTTGTTGAGTATAAGTATATCTTGACCATCACCAGATTGTTTTTAGATTCTGGCAGCAAAGTGCTTGAGATGAATTGATTGGTTGATATATATTTCTACTGCTTGATATTTTATGTGCTTGTATGTATGTCTGTTACAACTTGCTGAAATCCATTGTCATTTCATAAGCTTGGCATGAGTGTCATGTCAGATTAGATAGAAATTCTGTGTCATTTGTTGCATAATCATTGCATTGTTATCTCATGCTTCAAATTGTGTGGATTTTAAGTTCTTTATCATTCAATATTCACTTATATATACTACGAAGAAGGAATGTTTACGTTAGTCATCATATGAATGCAATAGGAAAACCAAAATTTAACGATAATTAGCATTCAGAATTCTTGTCCGGATTTCTCCCCCATTTCAGAATGTGTAAGCCAGGTGGCTTATGCATTTTCATCATTGATTTCTTTGTCCTCAGAAAGTTATAAAGAATTTTCATGTGGTGGTTATGCATTGTCCTTATAAGAAATGAAAGTTCTATGTTATGTAAAATTTTGAACAATGTGTTGGTGTAACTGAAATATAAACAAAGGTTTTACAGTTTTTAAGATAAGAGCTGAAATAATCTAGAAAGTGAGGACTTGAAATTGAACCTGTTGCAGTAGAATATTAATTTGACGTTTGTGCTTATGATGTTTTTGCCTTTATTGTCTAGGGGTATGGATTTTAAATTGCCCAGTACTACATGTTGGTGGCCATACTATAACTTAGGGTTGGGAATTTAGTGTTGAAAATAATTCAACAGTCAGCATTGTGCCCATCCATTATTACAATAAAGTGTCCCACAGGCAAGAAGGGTTAAACATAGGGTCATACAAACATGTAAAATGGTTTTGTACTCGTACATTGATATTTCTACCTATGTGTATCTGTTATTACAGAAACTCCATATACAGGGTGCAGCAGCATAATTTGCTCATTTGAAGGGTCAGTAAAACAAAACATGTTATAGGTATTGTAATTATTTTTTCTCCATATTCTACAACATTGGAAATTTACGTTTACTCTGTTTTAAAAATTGTATCCAACAAGTGGCGCCCCCCATTGGTGATACACTGATTTGCCTGAATTCTGAAGTGTCGGTCGACTCTTTCCAGTTTAGCGATGGGTATGTTGGCTATTGCTTGGCGAATATTATCCTTCAGTTGAGCAAGGGTCCTTGGATGATCGGTGTACACAGGGGATTTCAGATATCCCCATAAGAAATAGTCACAAGGGGCTATATCGGGTGAGCGCGCCGGCCACTGAAGATCGCCCCTCAAAGAAATCAGGAGCCCAGGGAAGTGTTCCCACAAAACACGCATTGCAATTTGCGCTGTGTGTGCCGTGGCTCCATCCTGCTGAAACCACCCATTCCCAACATCCATTTCGTCAAGACTTGGCAAAAAAAATTCTTCGATCATTTTCACATAGCGAACAGAATTCACTGTAACTGCAACCTCATTCCCTTCAAAAAAGTAGGGACCAATAATCCCTACTCTCGACAGTGCACACCAAACAGTTACGTGATCACAATGAAGGGGCCTCTCATGAAGTTCTTGGGGATTGTTATCACTCTGGTAGCGCATGTTTTGCTTGTTCACACATCCAGAAAGATGGAAATGAGCCTCGTCACTAAAGAACCCAAGCGCATCATCAGGCAAAGTTTCAAGGAACGCTTCACATGCGTGTTGCCGAGCAGCAAAATCGCATTCATTGCGTTCTTGCACCACAGCGAACTTGTAAGGATGAAAGTGGAGGTCATCATGAAGAATTCGCCTCACAGAACGATCAGACATTCCAAGGGCAGCTGCATGCTTGTGTGCCGAGCGCCGAGGAGATCGCAAAAAATACTGCCTTACCGTGTCAATGTTTTGGGGTGATCTGACGGGCCATTCCCCTGATCTTCTCTTTTCCACACTGCCAGTTCTCCTGAATGTGTTTGCCCACGTAACAATTGATTGCCGACCAGGAACACGAGCTCGGGTGGAAATATTGAAGTGTGCACGGAATGCTTGCTGCGTGGCGACGATCGAGCGACCGTTAGAAAAGTAAGCCTGTACCGCAAACACGTGCTGTTCCTTCGTCCAACGCATTCTCGTTATAAAGTGGAAGGAAGAACAAACTTCCCGACCCACCCGTTCGAATGAGACCCTCCACACCCTCTAACAGCCAAATCTCGCTTCCTGGTGCCAAATTCAAATCAGCAAATTATGTTGCCACACCCTGTAGTTTGGTTGAAAAACAAAATTATACTTTCCTTGAAAATGTCTTTAATGGTATCAATTAAATTCATTCTGACTGTAGAGTTTTACTGTAAGTGAAGGTTCAGTTACTATATGTGACAGCCAGGAGCTCTTGTTAGACTTGAACATAAGAAAATCTGCAATGCATTTTTTGCTGCTTCTAATAGTGTGTGTTTTAACAGCTGCACCCATAAGTATTGCAAAGCAGTTTAAACCACTGAATATCTGCACTAACAAGAGTATTGATATCTGCCGACTTTGTATGTAGTGTACAAAGTATTATCTGTTGCTTAGAAATTCTAAGAGATATATTTCTTCTAGACTTACTTAATGCTTTGCTAACAAATACTTAACATGATGATTTCTATGTCTTTCACCCATTATGTTTGGAATTCTATTGCTCAAGTGTTGGTAGATTATGCACAGCAAGAATTTCTTCCAGACCACCAATCATGAGTCACATACCATTAAGACTTCTTCCTTATAAGGTGCTATGCTTCCTGCCTGCTTGTCTTAACCATTGCCAGTCATGGGTCTCGTGATCATTAATAATGCTGTCCCCCTATTTTTCAGTTAGCAAAATGTACTGCATAGTATGGCAAATCATAGTGCCTGTGTTCCAGGAACAAACTATTTGTGTTGTGGAAAGTGTCATAATTTGGAGTGTTTTTTATCATTTAAAAATAATTTGGACATTTTAACTTCACTAATTTCACTTTAAATAGTGGTTTTGTGATGTGCTTTCAGCTCTACACCCCATCACCCCAAGTCATCCTTTATTGATGGCTCGCCACAATCTAGAAGTAGGGAGCATCACAGGCTCACGGGCTCAGCGTGCCAATCGACAACGGCGATATCAGTATCTGCAGCTGAATTCTCGGAACCCAAACCCACCTGTGATACTTCAGAGGTATGTTATGATACTGCTTGATTCAGAAACCAAATAGTAATTTCATCTTCACAATGACAGTGATTTGATCTCTTCTTCTTGCAGACTTTTGGGACCAGCTGCCCATGACCTCCCTGCATCAGCAAGCCAGGCGCTGGCTTCAACCTTCCGTGATACAAGGGTGGTAGTCATGGATAATGGACTGGGAATCTTGACTAATTCAGAAGAAGAACAGATAGATTTTGTGGTATGCTGCCTGTTAAAATTGTGTGTTCAGTGCAAGCATCGTATAATGAGATTTTATCATCATCATCATCATCATCATCATCAGTAATCTTTCGAGACGACAGGTCCACAGTCTCTTCCAAAACAATTCCTCCACTTAATGCGATCTAGAGCTTTCTCCTTCAAATGACAGTATCCTCTTCTGTCCCCAAGGTCATCCAGCATCTTCTTACGTCTTCTTCCTCGTCTTTTTGTCACTTCTATCCG
>NW_019730109.1:1184680-1241296 GCF_002891405.2 Cryptotermes secundus
TCAGTGCAAAAATTTTAACATGTTTTATACAATCTGTAAATTACAATATCTGATTCTATATTCTTTCGAGAAAAAAACAGCGTTTATTTCGTTCGTTTATCACAGAAATTGCAGAAATAGGAGCAAATTTAGTAAATGATTGCAGTTTTTATGGATTTATAATCGCGGGTATTTAAATTAATTCTGTACCGCTGCCCTTACCGGAATTTAAATGCCCGTAGGATAAAGGTTAACGGACGTTTCCCGCCCAACAGCAGTCTCTAATACCTCTGGTAGATGGGGGAAGCATTATAGATACCTCTCAGCTAGTAGAGCCGGTCTCGCTGCCTGGGCGGGACTGATGGTAAGCACCAGTACCGGTAGGATATAGAGACTGGTAGAAATCATAGAGGGAGGCACAATGGACCAATACAGGTCTCAGTGCATGGGGAAACCCACCCTCTCCAATAACTAACTAACTAACTAACTAGTACTATTTAGCACTGTTTATTATATTTGCCAAATTTTGGACCAAGACTTGCCAGAATTCTCTTATTAGCTTCCCCATGTATCTGTCATCTTGCACCTTATTTATATGTGCTTTCCAATTTAGCTCGTGATTCTTTACCATATTCCCAGTTTTTAGTAGATATTCAATACACTTAATCAAAGAAATGATATGTAATACTTAATAATTGTGCAATTGCATGCATCTATTATTGTCTCAAATTATGAGTTTCTTGGTGCATATTTGCAGATGGAACTCTAGATCAATTAGTGTATTAACAAACTGTTGCGTAGGTGTATAAAAATGTGAATACTTTGTTTAGGACCAGTCTGGTTATCTGTTTGGCCCAAGCTTAGCTGCCACATTAAACAATATTCCTACAGCACTTCACTGGTGGACAGAGGAGTGCAAGCTGTTAGATGGGGATTCCAGTCCTGATTGTGTAACTGGTAAGTGTTCACATGTATTTCTTTTCATTCCTTGTTAAGCTCATGGTGAAGATTGCATGTTTCTGTATTCTACAATTTGAAAAAATGCCTGGTGTATATGAATATGTATGTATGTAAGGGGTGGGCAATAAAAACTGGCCCCTGCACTGCGACCTTAAGTGATCTATTGTGCTTCCCCTTGGATTAGCCCTTTATTAATCCTACACTTTTAATAAAGTGTAAGACCCTGCTTATGGGGGCATCATAAAAGTCACTTGGTTCCATAAAAAACTGACCCAAGTGACGAAATCTTAAATAAGCTATGACCTCACAATCACACAGGATATGTGTGGCTGATTTGTGTATAGGAGTACCTTCTGATATAATGCTGCAAGCACATTGTTTTGGATGTGGCTGCCAATTGTATGTGTAGTGGAATGTCAATGCTCTGTCAGTCTGTTATTATATTTTATTTTGGAACTCAAAATACAAAATTAAAATAACACATTTAAACCATTAGATTGACTCTCAGTGCATGTCATTCTCCTTGTCTATAAATTCAGTATGTAACTTATTAAAATATAACCAGTTTTGGGGAAATTATGTACTTGTACAAAACAATTATATTAATGTATGATTAATAATTGATTGATTGATTTATTTAACATCCATAACTGTTACATTATGTACAATTGGACAAGTCAATTTTTAAAAAAATATATGAGATTAAACATCACATCAAATGACTAATAATATAAAAAACCATAGAAAAATAACATAATAAGTCCTCTAGAGCTCATTGTTTGCTAGTTCACAGTAGTCTTGCAAAAGCACAAATAGAAGAACAGCACAAAATTAAAACAGCCTATTAGAATGTTGATGTGAGCCTTAACTGCTTGAAAGTTCTTTAGACAGTGTTTGTGTACTGAAAGGCCATACTTAAGTCATGCTCTTGTTAGAGCCAACTTTGGCTTAGAAAAATTGAACTCCTTAGTCATAGATTCAGATGTGATTTCACAGTATTGAGTTGTCTTAAGTGAAACTTATTGTATGATTCTGAATTTGAATGTCATCTAAGATGTTTCTCTATAATGTTTAAGGCTTAGGTTAACTTGACTGCACATTTCTCTTTTCCTAATGAAAGGAGGGACTAGCTTTATATTCGTTTTGGGTGTTCTTGCTTGGTTTTATGTGAAAGTTGCACATTTGAATAAGGAAGGAGGAAGGGGCAGTGGCAGCTAGGGAAGACATCAGTGTCAGATATTTCTGTGAACATTCTGCATTTCGAGTGTGAAAATTAATAAATCTTTCCTTACCAATTTAACACCTTCAGTGATGCTGATTTCTCAGTTCTGCCAGGTGGAAAGACATGCAGACAGTTTTCCTACCAAGTATGCAGTGCCCATAATATCAAACGACTGTTTTATGAAATTCCAGGGCAGATGTTAACTGGATAGTATCTGAGTTGGTGGTGGTTTCTTGGAAAATAGTTTTTTATTTGTGCATACAGTGTTGAAATAATACCGACAGTCAGGTGCAAGATGACAAATTGATTTTTGCTAATGATTGATGTTAAGTATAAGGGTCATATACTGTTTTGTTTGGAAGTACAGTTAATAGCCAGTTTTGTGTTATTAGGTGTGGTGCACAGTTTGGTGCCCCATCTGGAAAAGTTGCGTGATGAGGAGCTTGCTGAACGCAGAGAAAAGCGTAGGAAACAACAAGAAGAGGAGGAGGCTAAGAAAAGGAAGTTAGAAGAAGATGGAAAGAAGGGCGAACCTGAAGGTATGTCAGTAGGTGGCAAAAAATCGCATATAATAATGCTCATCTGCATTTAGTCAGATAACTTAAGGTTTGATTCTTATCATTTCAGAAAGAAGTAGTTGTGTAACATATCATGCTAACCCTTCTAGACCCAACTTACATTCTTGTCTTAGCTTTAAAATTGATCTTGGAGAGATATGAATGTATAAGTGGTAGGCCTTCTCGGCCCTTGCACCGCGACCTACAGTGATCTGTTCTGCTTCTTAGAGAGATAGGATGGGATGGTATGGATTAGAGTGATCTGGCTCAGGATAGGGACAAGTGGAAGGCTCTTGTGAACATGGTAATGAATCTTCTAGTTCCATAAAATGCTGGGATATTCTTGACTAGCTGCAGATTTGGCTTCTCCTCAAGAAGGGCTCAGCTCCGTAGGTAAGTGAGTAAGATGTTAGCATCATACCAAAGGTCACCCAGTTAATCCTTCAGTGGTGCAGGACAATTAATTCCTACTCCCTTCTTGGGACGGAGGATATTTAGACTTTTAATGTGGTAAATGCAATGTTTCTCTTAATAAATAAATGGGGATAGACTGGAGCTCTGTTTTTCTGATTTTTGCTCTACGTTCAGAAATGTATATACGAGTAGAATCTGTGTTTACATCCACACTGCTTTAAACTTATTTTTTTGTAATTGTATAAAAATTAGGAATAATAATATTATATTACCTTAGAAATTCAGCTGGGTGTGTTAGTCATGAAAACATTTCATGTAGAGTCCCATGTCACACGTGTCACTCCAGTACACAGTTTTTGACACACAACACACTGTTTCTGTGGTCTAGATTTCTTTGCAGTTGGTGCAGTCTTGCTTATAAAATTACTTTCTCTTAGATGGGACACTGTTTTCTTTGACAAATGTTGACCCAGCACTTTGTGCTATACAGCATTAGTATATTTCACAGAGAATTCCTCAGTTAACTGAATTCTGATTGACAGTTGATCTATTCTTTTCCTTTTGTTATTCCCTTATATTATCATAACATTCAGAATTTTTCCTTTTGTCTCTTATAGTTTTGCATATCCTCCCAGTGGACATTTATGCTTTTCTTGATTCTGTCAATTACCACAGAATTGAGAAAAGCATGAACATCCATTTTCATTGTCAAATTCCAAATCTGATAAAACTTCATTCTTATTCGCTTTGAAGTAAATGTATTTTCCACTCGTCATGACCAACACAGTAGGCCACTCTGTTGCTCACAGCTGGCTTGGGCTGCTAAAACCAGACTGCATGATGCATATTTCCAGAACAGAAGGAATTACAGTAGTATCATTCATATTGTGGCATTTTTGCTCTATGCAGGACTGTTGAGCCACAGAGGCCTCGGGCACGCACGCAACATGAGAGTTGCAGATTGTATAAGCACGTTGCTAGGCGACAACTCTGTGAACGTTTGGATAGCGCAACAGGAAGTGTGAATGATGTCACATGTTCCCACTCAGCACGTCACTATGCGACACTCGGTAAACACCCCTCCCCACTAGGCTGTGATGTCACGCAACAGTAGGGTGTCCATTGCTAGCCAATTCGTGGGTAGACACACCTGACAGCAATACCTGATATCTGTTGCTGAGCAGCAATTTGTTTTCTATGTGGTCCGTGCGGAGCCTATATAAGGAGCAGCAAACACTATTTCAGGCAGTATTGAGGATGGAGTATAAGTTAAGCATAGTTGAGAGTGCCAGATGCAAGCGCAGTAAAACCAGGAATGCCAAGTGTGATTTGGAAGACTTTATATGTGTGACGGTGCGTGCAACAGTGACTAGAAGATCTTGTGAGGGTAAATCAGCGATGGAGCTGTATTTAATTGTAATTACGAGAGTGTGTGCAACCAAGCTGTTAATAAATCCAATCATATGAACTAGAACCTGTCATTTCATCATGCGTATCCCCTACACGTGACAGTATTGAGCACTGTTTATCGTTTGCTATATTAGCAGTCATAGAACACTTCTTAGAGTCAGCATCACGTCTCAAAGTCATAGATTCTCCACGCGTTTTCTCTTGATTACGAATTCCTGTCTAGAAGTAACACTGGTCAGAATATGCCTAAAGAGAATCAACTTTCCATTCGATCAGCATGCAAGACAGCACACAGTATCAATCTAATATATTTTGTTCATAAGAATTCCCCAAGGTAGAGATAGGTTTGTGTGGTAATAAGCACACCATTTAGGGAAGTCCAAAACTTTTTCAAAGAATTTAGATGTGTTACAACTTCTGTGAGAAGTTCAAAGTTGGACAACAAATATATGGAATGATAGCCTGCAACTTCCTATTTAATTTCATACCAGAAGGATTTCTTTGCATGAATAACAGCAGTTCAAAATAGGAGCTGAACCTTATCATTGCACCATGCATTCCACTCATGGACTATAACGACATATGACAGAAACCGCTGGCGTGTCATGTACCAACTACGATGTTGAAGGGTTAAGTAAGAGACAGAAGTAGGCCTATGTTTTAAAGTCAGAAGCCAGGAGTATATCTGAAATACCATTGAAGTTATGACACAGAAGCAGTATTTCGCTAATATAAGGTATAATGAGATGATATGCCAATGCAGGCGGTCTCCACCATAGAAATGGCGGACCACGTCATGAAAAGAGGCAATAGTGAGAAAGGGAAAAATATAGTTGTGATGTGAACTTTATAATGATTAAGGATATTAAAAAACCAAATGTGAATCAGCAAAGAAAGTACAGTGTCTCCTCGAAGGCAAACATGTAGAGGTGGACACAATGGCAAGAACCTAAGAATGCACGTTCTGTGTTGTGTGATTTCAAAGACAGAATGGATTGTCATTTTCATATGATGTGATTAAACCTAGTAAGTGTCAGGAATTTAAGGCAAGCACATATACATGAATGATGGGAAACATGTTTTCCTTTATGGAAAAGATCTTCACTTTTCCAAGGGTTACCATCAGATTTTGAGTTGAAACTTCTTACCTTTCAGAATTGTGATTCAGATTGGAAACTGAATATTTACCTGTTGAGAGCCAAAGAAGCAATACAGATGAAATGTTTATTGTTTATTGATATGCCGTCGAGTTACATCATTGATGACTTAGATTCATAATATACCATCATAAATGCAACAGATAGTAGATGCTAGTGACTAATGTTAAGTGGTATGAAACTACCACCATATATGACAGTGAAATATGAAATTATACTTAATGTGCATCTGTCTGTGGTACTAATAGTCAAGTGTCAGACAAAGGGGTGGGCGAATAGAGAATTGATTGGCTGGTTACAAGTTGTCTAACAAACAGGAGTATTGTTTAGAGCTTAAGGAGTGCTTGTGATAGATGCATTTAAAAATTACTTAAACACGGAAGTAATGTGATTTATGCAGTGGTCACACCTGGCCCACATGTCTTTGGTAGATCATCTCTTCAATCAACCCGGCTTGGACTTCTCTCCCATCTTAGCTCCCATTATTGCAGCAGAAGTCAGAAAACTACAACTTAATCCAGTGTAGATTGTGTGAATTTTTTATACTGGTACCACACGGAGAATTTGTCTTTAGTGATGACTACTATTCTGATATTGCAGTGATTTTAACAACAATAGTTATGAAATAGTGCATGGACATAGGTGATAGGCCTCGTGTGTGGAATTATTTCATTTTCACTTCTTATGTATCATCTCAAATGCAACTTATATTAGAATATTAAAATTCACTTTCAATTTTAAATTATTTTTCACATCATTGGTGCACTACATGTTTCAGTCATATGGCCATCATCAGGTGCTTAAAAAATTGCTATTTAAATGTTTTTAATGTTTGCCTTGACTCTCGCAGATGGTTTGTTCTGTGCGTGGTTTATGTATCCTGTCTTGTGCTGATGCTGGTGTCTGGAGATAGGGACTAGCTCTGTTGATTTGGACCAACTGAATAGGTTCCACCTGAAGATGGAAACAGAATCAAGTTTTGGAAATCTTATGTTTTGAATAAAATCACAATAATTGTATTAATATACCATTGTCACCAAGTTATAGATCTTACAATATCTGTATGTTGGTCCCCATTAATGGATTTAATGAAGAAACCACCACAAAATTGAGTGAAGCTTTGAATTTTGTTTTCCTCTGCAATAATTTTTCCCCTCCTCGATTTCTGTTTTTCACATGTAGTCAAATCCCCTAAAAAATCTGCAGAGAAATTAAATTTTGTGCAGTAAAAACTTTCCATTTGTACTCATACTTTTTATTTGTTATAACTCTGTTGTCTGGTCAGTAGTTTTACAGTGAAATCCCAATTTAGTGAAATACTGAATATAATGAATACATTTTCTGGTCCCAGCCGAAGCATATATATATATATATAGTTTTATCTTGCTTTATTATGGACTTGATTTAGTAAATAATTCTCATTTAGTGCAGGAAAATTTCGGCCTTTCAAAAGTCCGCCTTGATTCGGTGTAGTTTTGGTGAAAACAACAATCAGTATTGACACATTCTTTCTGTTTGAAATCATCCCACAACCATAATCCTTAATGAGTGATGTTACATAGTGAACATGCAATGAAGTAACGTTGCTTATGACATCATAGTTGTTTTGAGTGACTGCTGAGCTTATTTCATTGTTTATTTGATGTTGTTAATAATTTTGGACTTAAATATCATGTTATTGATAATGTAATTGTATCTGTATTGAAACAGTTTCTTTAACCGTATTTGTCTAAACAAATTGCTTCCTCATAATTAGCCTGCAGTCAGTTTTATAAGATGAGCAGTTTCTTGATGTAATTTCGAATCATCCCAAATTAGTGAAAACCTTGATTTATTGTAAGAAAACCAAGTCTCTCAGAGATTCATTAAGTAGGGATTTCACTAGCAGACTGATTTAAATTTAAGTGATAGGTGTTTCTGATTTTAAAAAGAATTAGAATTTTTGGTATTCTTGGTATATGTTCTCACCTTTTCCATGCAAGTGCAATAAATAAAAGTATCACTTTGTTGTTCAGTAAATAAATGTGAAGAAATTTATAACTTTCACCAATATATAATAGAAAAATAAATAACATGGCATGTTTAAAGAAATAAACTTGTTTTTCTATATTTTTCACTTTAATACTTTCTGCAGTATTGCAACTTTGAGAACATTGAATGTCAACTTAACATCCATAAGCAGGTTACACAATTATCATGAGATTTAAGATTATCATGGAAGGACCAGAGACTGTGAAGATCACCATCTCCTTGAATGTGATACTGTGTAGTCTGGTAGATAGTTATAAATCTGCTGTCTATATTCAGGATTAAAGAGTTCTTCTAACCTGAAGATGGGGACAGCAGTTCCTTCCAAAATGCTGGCAACTAGTGGGTTGTACAGTGTGGCATCCCGGTAGATAGCAGCCTTCAACAAAGTTATTACTAACATGAAGTTGTATATAAAACTTAACAAACCAGTATTTTACAAAGATTTTTATTTTAGTGTTGTGTTTGTTGGTGATCTCTGACTTGAAGCTGAGAAAAAAAGGAGTTATTCTAATGTTAACTTTGCTAGGAACATAATACATTTCTCAGTTTTGTATTATCTTGCATGTAATGTGATAATATAAATAGTTCAGTACATAATTGTCCCAAGTATAATATCCAAATGAGGATGGTATTCTCTTTTCTTTCCCCTAAAGAAGCTGCAATGGAGGTTGTCTTCAGCAATGGTGAAACTGCACAATCGAATGGCGCAGACAATCAGTCAAGTCTTGCAGGCACTGATATTGCTGCAGCTGTGGCAGATGTCACATCTGCTACTGAAACTTTGGCTGAATCCATCGTTGACTCCATTCTGCAGCCAGCTATGAGTCTGACTGGTACTTCTGCTATCGCACCACCATCTTCTGGTCCTGGTGAGGCAGATGATCAAATTCAGCAACAGAGGAATGAAGACCAAGAGATGGAACATGTGCCTGTAGAGGTTCGAGCTGGCATTGGTGAAACCCCAGACTTCTCAGAGCTTACTACTGGTCTCCTGAGTTCTCTATCAGAAATTCTCCCATCTGTCACAGCAGCACAGAGAGCACTGAGTGGTGTAAGTCAGGGGACTGAGTCTGAATCTTACCCTGAGGCATCTTATGAGTCTTCCTATCCAAACAGTGCAAGCAGCCTGGACTCAGCTCAGCTAGGCTCAATGCTTGCTCAGAGTTGCAACACTGTAACACCAGCTCCTACATCTTCATATAACAGGGACGATGGAGAAGATGGTGATGAAGCAAGGAGCCCCCCTCAGGGTGCAGTATCAGCTGTTGGGGAACATGGAGAAGGGGATTATGACTCTGATAACTCTAATTTGGACCCTGCATGTGGTCCACCTCCACCCCTGATTCCACTTGAGGAGGTTGTGAATATGGATGTAACTGAGGCTGCAGATGAAGAGGAAGAAGATGATGAAGAAGAAGAGGATGAAGATGTGCCAGTTAGCTATCCCCATCGGAGTGCCTCTCAGACACTTCTTGAAAGCATTCGTAGGACAGGACGTGCCCCACGAAATCTTCAAGAAGCTGTGGACATGGTTGCTTTTGAATCCACTGGCAGGCTAATTAATGAAATGGAGGATGCCTCGGATATACCAGGATTGGGAATGGTGAGAGAGATGGAAGATGTGCAGGCTCCAATCTCTAATGGAGTCCAACATCCGGTGAATGGATCAGAGTCGTTGGACCTTGAAGCAGCTGCATCCTGGCTGAGATCCCAGGTTGAAGCACGTGTGTCCCAGCACCAGAGGGAAGGTGAAGTACAAGAGCAGTCTTCCCATCTCCCGTCCCACTCTGAGGAAAGTCAACCCCAAGGCGACTCTGTAAACCATAGATCTGCATCTACATTTGAGAACAGGTAAACATTGTTCCCTTTGTTAAATTGAAGAATATTTATTACATTTTAAGTGTTTTCATTATGTTACTAAATTTCACGGTTTTGACTATTTTTTTTTTCAAAAATTTTCATGCTAGTCATTTTATTTTTAGTGTGAACACTGAAGCTAGTGAAACGCCTCCAGTACCTGGGAGCAGTGGTGGGGAATCAGTCGTTGTCAACAGTGGACTGAGCCCAGAAATTCCAGAGGGTGTTGATCCTTCATTCCTTGCTGCTCTTCCAGATGAAATGCGAGAGGAAGTGATCGCAGAGCAGCTGAGGTACAGTTGAATCTCCAGCTAAGGCACTGTAGTATGTCTTCCCACATACACTGGCTCGCATTTGACACTGCTACTTTTCTGGAGTTATGGAGGCAGTGTCAGTCATTTTTCCATGACCTAAATATTTAAAAAGAAACCAGCGATTGGGCCCAACTGAGTAGGTTTTACCTGAAGATGGAGACAGAATCAAGTCTTTCAAATCTTGTGTTTTAGAAGAAAAAAAAACAGGTAGATGGATAATGTCCAGTAATATAAGTTTTGCATATTTTTGTCCTTTAATTACACCTCTGGCAATCCTAGCGAGCCATAAATGGGCACAGTGTTATTACTGTGCAGTTTTTTGCAGGAAACAAATCAAAAATGTCGTTTTTGTATGGTGGTATGTTTTCTGGTTCTGAAGACTCCTAGCACCCATTGATACCATGTCACAGCTAGGTGGCAGCTGTTTATTAACTTGCAAGGCTATAAATTTATTTTGGTAATGACATTTGTATTTTTTAATAAAAGTGAATTGTACTTCACTTTAGAAATGATGCTCATGTTAATGATTTTTAGGTGCAGTGATGGTGAAGCTCTTTGATCTGTAACCGGATGAATCTTTCTTCTTCTTTCAGGCTTCAGCGTTTGAGGCAGAGAGCACAGCAGCATTCAACAGAAACTGTCCCACCCAGTGTGACAGAAGTGAACCCTGAATTCTTGGCTGCACTGCCACCAGCAATCCAGGAAGAAGTGCTGGCCCAGCAGCGACTAGAACAGCAACGGCAGGCTGCTGCTGCTGCAAATCCAAATGATCCTGTAGATGCAGCGGCATTTTTCCAGAATCTTCAGCCTTCATTGAGACAGGCAGTATGTAAACAGGCATTGAAGTAACTAAATTGATTTTCTAAAAAAAATTGTTCATCATGTACCATTAGTAGGTTATTACCTTCAGAGTACTCTTTTTTTTTTCTGACATAGATCTTAACTTTTGTTGTAAAGGAAATTTAATTTCCTTGTACTTACCCATAGTCAGGGAATGTTTGTATATAAAGGCTTGGTTCTGGAGTTCATTAACCTTTTCATTGCCACCACTGCTGCAATAGCATTGTGTCAAGAACACCCACTTGCCAAGTGCCACTATAGTATTGATGCATGTGCTCCCTTATCACATAATTTCAGGGTCGGGTGGATGACAGGTATATAAAAACCTTCAGAAAAAACATGAAAAATGCAGACGAAATTTAGCAATGGGCTGGTCTATAATTGGAAAAGTAACAGATTTTAAAGGATTGAATAAGTCCAAATTATCGAGAGTGTCCAGTAGAGGAGGAAGTAGAAAACATGACTGTGGCATGCATAGTACTGGGTTTAATTAGAGTGGAGCGTAATTGGTGAAGTGAGATGGAAGGAAAAGGAATGTAGTGATTTTACATAGGTAAGTCAATAAGTACTGTCTTCGCTTTCTTGGAAACCGGGATCAAGGGTTCGAATCCCACTGAGGGCATGGATGTTTAGTTTGTGTTTGTGTACAGATAGAGGTCTTGAGATGAGCTGATCACCCGCCCAAGGAGTCCTACCGAATGTATAAGATCTAGAAAAACTGAAGTGAACGGAGAAGTTCATGGAGGTAGGCCAAGGCCCACTGGGGCTATAGTGCCAAGGCAAAAAAAAAAGGCCAATAAGTAAGTTACAAATGGATATAGAACTTAAACAAATAAGAGTACTGATTTGAAAAATGCTTTTATTTCTCAACATAATCTCCCTGTACATTGAGGCACTTGTCCCATCGCTTCACAAGCCCTTGAAAACCAGCAGCATAAAATTCTTTGGGCTGCTGTCAGAACCAGGCGTGTTCACACAGCATGGCCTACCTCATAATGCATGACAGGTTAGATTTTTACAAAGTGTGCACAGTGGGTGCCGCGCATGCTGACCCCACAGCACAAAATGCAAAGAATGGGTCTGGCATTACAGCATCTCAGTTGCTACCAATGGTCGAAGGAAGAATGTGAAAGAGTCACCGTTTGAAGAACGGTAAAGTTTGGTGGCTGCTTGGTTTAAGCAAGCTAGAGACAGCAGTGCACAAATCAGTGGCACGCTTTGAAGAAAAAAGGCTCCACTCATTGCCACAGGGTTGGGCACAGATGATTTGCAAGCTACTAATGACCGACTCGATGGCTGCAAGGAGTGGCACTGTTGTTTACAAATTTGTTTAGTGAGAATGCAAAACTGAAGACCCGTCAACAGTGGCAGAATGGCGTAAAGAACAGTTACACTTAAAATGCTATTGGGACTGGAATGTTGTTCAGGCTTCCATGTAACAAGACACTGAATTTGAATAGGGGTCCTTGCAATAATGGAAAGAATTCCTAGGAGAGGATAAAGGTTCCCTTAGCCTGCAATGCTGATGGGATTGACAAACTCCCACCCGTAGTTATTGGGAAGATTGAAAACACCTATTGCTTTAAAAATGTTGGTGTTGCATACAAAATTTATTCCCAACAGAAAAAGCAATGGGTTCCAAAAACAGAAAGATTGTACTTTTTGTTGACCAGTGTGCTGCTTAATCTTAAGACACAAGTCACTTAACCTTTAAGAGCCGAGCGACACCATATGGCGTCATGAAAATAAAGTCAAGGTGACGAATGACGCCATATGGCGTCGCGCAGTCCACGTGTGCGGCCGGCTTTTTAAAATCTAATTTTAAGTTATAAATTCTTTTTCTACTTACATGATTTTTGGTCACCAGCTTTATAAGTTCTCTCTCTTCCCACCTGCGTCGTCTAACGGACTGTTGGCTTCGTGTGGAAATCTTGGAAACATCCGGAAATCCAGTGTCCGACGTCGCACTTCACGCACTTTGTCCGGACGGTTCTTCGTTTCCCACGCGAAAAGCACACACGACACCTCAATTGCGAAGTAGAGGAAGTCTGCCAGTGATGTGGTTTGGCCTCCTATAATCGAGATATCTCCGATAAAATGGCAGGGGTTCGACCCCTGGGCCGTTGATGGTGAGGTGGACCCCTTCCAGCATGTTCCGCACAAGAGCGAGACGAAATTCTCTTTGTGACAACAGGATGTAACTGTTCAGATCCAGGAGATGGAAAAATAGTTTATTTGTCCATTTCCAGGTTCGACGACAGATGCTATAACTGTTTGCCACAGTTTGCCCACAGCTCCACCTGAATAATTATTCACACTCCTCTTGCCACGCTGGTGTGGTGGTCCCCAGGTTGCCGACGAAGATGATGGTTCTTCATCGACTTCAATTTCTGATTCACTTTCTTCCTCGCAACTCTCAGAGTCATCGGTACAACAGGCTGAATCGGTGTCATTTATAAGCTGATTCTCAATTTCAGCGTCTTCCAAATACGAGGCCATGGTGGACAGCTAAACACAACGCTAGCCTTGAACGTTCTGACACTGCTCGGCTATATTTCAAAACAGACTACTTATTGTTTGGCTATACAAGATAAAACAGTCAGTGTTTCTGCGAACGAGTATACATCGCCCACACTCGTTCATACTGAAAGGAACCTACGAACTGGAGAATGATGAACGAAGCGTAAACATCCGACCTTGTAGCAACACAAGCCATAGTTAGAGCATGATGTCACCAGCAGGCATTCAGACTGCAGAAATGTTTTGTGCAGGAACTATGCATTTTTGTGCACAGACGTTCGAAATTGAGGGGAAAAATTTTTGTTGGCATCAGTGTAAAAATTTTTAGAGATTTTAAAATCGGTAAATTACAATAAGTGATTCTATATTCTTTCTAGATAAAAGCAACGTTTATTTCGTTCGTTTATCACAAAAATTGTAGAAATCACAGCATTTTGAGTAACGTGATTACTTTTTTTATTACTCTACAGTGGCGGGCATTTAAATTAACTCCGTCCCGCTACCACTAACGGAATTTAAATGGCCGTCTCTTAAAGGTTAAACAGTGTGAAAGCTGTGTTAATCCCACAGACTACACAAGCATTGTTAAACTGCTTTACCATGGAATAATCTGGTCATGAAAATATTACTGCAGGCAATGTATATGAAAACTATTTTTATGATTGATCAGAAGGTGCTTCCTTGATGCAACATTCATGAAAGTAAATGTTTGGGATGCATGACATTTCTTTGCAAAATGATGGTACTGGTGTCACACATACAGTAATAGTGAAAGATGGATTCAGTTTAAATCAAACCAATGATGGTGAAGATGGCAACATAACTTAGCATAGCCAAACATGACTGGGTTCAGCTGAAAGTAGGAGTACCATTTCAAGAATATCCTGTGGTATTGAAGTTGTAATGTGTGAAATGCATATCGTAGAACAAATAATGAATGAAAAGTTTACATCTGACGTGTCTGTGGAAGAAGGGGAGGGGGAAGATGGTGGATGAAAAGCGAACCTCCAACAACATTTTTGTCAGCATCTTTGACTTTGAAGAAATACCCCATGAAGTTTGGTGCTGATAAAATGATGGCTGCCCTCGGTAGTATTGAGAACCATGTGTACAGGGTTCACCAGAAAACAGAATCAGCAACTTAAATGGGCATGTGGAAGAAGTGAATTAGTTTAAATTTTTTTCTGAAATAACTTGAACTAGATTACATTTTTTGTGTAAAACAGTATTAACTTAGTGTATTCAATTTTGGTAGCTAGATAAATTTTGGCCATTATGTAGTGGAGAGTATTGCGTTTTGATGTTAGTATTGATCTGTTGTATTTCTTTGCTGCAAAAAGCATTCAGGACATAAGTTTGTCATTGAGATGAAGGCGAGCCAACATCGTAGTGTGAGAATAACAATATTGTAATATCTGATAATGACAAAAGATGACTGAGGTAATAGTCACCAGTAACATTCATGGCAAGAAAATGGGATATAATTAGGACAAGGGGTTTCAGTAGTTTTACAGTTATTTGACTTATGAATTTTTGTCCATGTATTTTATTGTAAGATTGCCAGATAAATTTCAGGCAGATCAGTATGTGTATCTCATTTTGTAGTGGCTAGAATTAAAACTGTACTTGGCTTTTATTACTATAATCTCATTTTCCTTTGGTAGATCTTGACAGATATGGAGGACTCGCAGATATCTGTTCTTCCACCTGATCTAGCACAAGAGGCACAGAACCTGCGCCGTGAGTGGGAAGCCCGTAACCGACAGCTGATGCAGGAACGCCTGTTTGGTCATGTCAGCCAAAGTAGCAGTGCTCTGTCTTCGATACTTCGTAGTTCCGGCAGTGGTATGCTGTTGTATAAATATGATGGTAGAATACAGCAACTGAATCTTTTCGTGATGTTCTTTGTGATGAATTTAAGGTTTGAAGATCTTATGGCAGAGAATTATGTTCTTTGGGGTGTGGTGCCATGTAGTCTTCAAGGACGGAGGCTGCACATTCCTCCTACACATTAGCGCCTGTTTGGAAAACTGTGTGATATCATATCCCAGAAGAGTGTAATCCTATAATACTGAAGTTTGTTTAGAGAAGAATTTAGATCTTTGGAAGTTGGTTATAGAAGAATTTAGATATTTGGAAGAAAGGAGACTGCACTATCTGATGATCCATGATTGTAAATATTACCAGAATTGATGTGAAGATGAGATTTAACTTAGTCATTTACATAGGTCGGATAAAAAGTAGCGGCAACACCTTTATAGTTCTGAAATTACTTTATTACCTCAGGTAAACACACTTACATTCCTTCAGTATAATTACCCCCCATGTGTTCCACCTTCTGCCAAATTTGTGGAAGGCATCATACACCATTGGCGCGTCCACTTCTGTTAATATCCAGCAGTGACCGCCCTACAGCACGACTAATCTCTCTTGTGTTATAACATGTCCCTCTCGGTGGTTCTTTCATTTTGGCAAAGAGATCATAATTGCACGGACTCAAATCAGGCGAGTATGGCAGATGTTGCAGTATCTCCCGTCGCCAGCTGCAAAGGAGATCCTTGACAGTGTCAGCAGTATGAGCCCTTGCATTGTCATGAAGGATGATGGGGTTTGTTGCCAATAAGCATTGTCACTTTCTCCTGAGTGCTGGATGAAGATGATTACGCAGGAAATTGCAGTAGTAGGCAGTGTTTACTGTCTGTCATTGAGGTACAGTGTGGTGCAGTATCACTCCATCAATGTCATATGCCACAGTGAACATCACCTTCACATTACTCTGTGTAGGGTGCACATTCTTTGGATGAGGAGAGCCAGGATGCTTCCATTCATTTGATTGTCGCTTCAAGTGCGGTTCGTATGAGCGAGCCCGAGTTTCGTCCAGAGTGACGATCCTTCCAAGGAAGTCATAACCTTTCCTCTGGTACCGGTCCAACAAGTCCTCTGCAATGTCATAACGTTGCCATTGTTGCACCTCAGACATTGTATGGGCTACTGAACGTGCTGCAGTTTTTTGGTATCCAAGAATATCTTGCAGAATGTGGAGCACGGTCTTGTGACATACGCCTACCTCAGCCACTAACTCCCGCTCACCCCATCAACAGTCGACATCCAGCAAAGAAGCAACAAGGTGAATTGTGTGGTTAACATGGGTTCGTCCTGAACAGCGGCTGTCCTGAATGGCATCCCTCCCTTCACAGAACAATTTCACCCATCATGCCACTTTGCAATATGGCAAAGCAGCATCACCACATGCTTCTCGTAGTCGCTGATAACAGTTTTGTGCACTACAACCTTGTGCAACTTCAATTTTTTTCCAGGAGCATTCTTGTTTCGTAAACATGTTGTTAGGGTGCTTGAACTGGGCTCCTGCACTTCAAGACGATGCACAATGCAACTCAATGAAACACAACCAGAGCCACTCACTGCACTACTTCAACTGAACTTCTGCTATCAGCTACAGATGGTGCTAGTGCCACCTCATGCACATCTTTCATGTTACAGCAGTGTTGCCACTACTTTTTATCCAACCCTTTTATATCTGTGAATGTGAAACTTTGTCTCATGACAGTACTCTCTAAAGCTGTGTACAACCTTGAATTGCAGGTCGTGTTGGGACAACAAGGTATGCAATTCACACTGTGCCCCAGCGAGCCCAGTGGGGAGCATGGAACTCACGTCAGGAGACCCACCCAAGCCTAAGTGCGCTCTCGTCAGGCAGTTTGAGGTAAAGGAAGATGATGATGGCGTAATTTTTCTGTTTCTAACATTAGTCTCTGCTATGAAAAATCTATGGTGTTTGTAAAATGCACTGAAGTGGGAGGATGCTTAGTACTATCATGAAAGTAATTGGAAATGATTTGCTTAAGCAAAAATGTGGGTTTTAAGAACTTGAGAATTTGAAATCTTGTGATGGGTTCCTTTAAGTTTTAACTGCTGAAGAAAGGCACTAGTTTTCATGTCTCTGTGTCTTTGCAATTGAAACTGCTACTATAGCTGAAAGAATTTTTAGCCTACTGAGTCCTGGTGTGTCCATGCATGCATTTTTAAAGTTGTGTGAAGCACAGGCAATGAAGTTTCAGATTTTTTGGAAGAGAGCAAATTTGAACATTGAATTGAGGAAAATCCTAACCTGCTGCATGTGGAACTATTAGCTGAACCTAGTTGGTATACATATCCTTTTAAGTGACACTCCTGCCACAAATTTTAATCGGTTCCCCTTTAATTACACTAGTTCTACAGTTTAATTTAGTGAAGGTCCTAGAATAAGACACTTTGCATGATTTTCTCCAGTTACAGTCTTCCAGTATTGCAGGTGTTTTCTTCATCAGAGATGCCACAGGAAGGTTCAGGGGTATCAGACCTCTGCTATGCCAATAAATCAAGTCCAATACCTTCAGCACTTGTGTGGCCTTGACACTGATGTTATTTGTAATCTTTTATGTTCTGCCAGTGTCACATTGCATGGAGGTGGTCCCAGACTAGTTGCCAGAAAATCAGGAAGGAGACACATGTTCTTTGTGCAGTTTGAATACTTGACAGAGTGGAAATGTACTCATTACTACAATTTGTATTTATATTCTTCATTGACCTTGATGTAGTGACCTCATGTGCAGAATGTATCATTATATGCCCTATTTTGCACCATGGTTTCTGGCTGTCAAAATAAGTGAAGCAGTTCATAGCTGTATCATGTTTTTTCTCACCCAAGCAACAGACATCCTCTCATAGTCATGGGATAATTAAATCTATAAGATTATGCTGCTGGCGAGACACTATTCGTTGTATGAATCTTTATATGAATTATTTGTCAGAATGATACTCTTATTTAACTCATTGTGGACCGGCGACTTAAATATTTAAATCACCCTGGGGACCGGCATTATTAAACCTTCTATCCTAACATGTGCACTGTTCAATTTAAAAATTAATATAAAATCTCCTAATTAATTTTAGGAACTAAAATTTTTGGAGGACACTTACCAATGCTCCTAGAAGTGCTTGAGAGCATGATATTACTGGAAACATTCCTCTTTGTGAAGTGGCATTACACAGAACTTGCAAGGTAGACGTTCCTTTTTTTGTGAACTGTGCAAACACGGCATTGCCTAGAAGGATGCTTCCCCTTGGAATGTTCACTCTTCACAATTTTCACGAGGGTATGTTTCCGCATATCAACCAAGAGTCGCCCTGGGGGGTCCACATGAAGCCTGCATGGGGTGGGAGTTGATGGGCCCGGTTGCACTAAGTCTGTGTCTGACTCTGGTTCTGCCGTCACCATCTGGTCTGTAGCCCAGGCCTTTGCCACATTCATTAGAAATGCTTTGTATTTCAATTTTGAGTCAGGGTTTAGATTTTTATGATTCTTTTTTAGATTTTTTGCTGTCCCCACAATGGTCATACCTGCATTTTCATCGGAGCTACTGTCACTTTTACTGTCTGTGGCCACAAATCTTTGTTGTCCCCTGTCACTGCCACTGTCTAAGTCACCATCACTACGCATCTCACAAGGCACATAAGCTAGCTCATCGGAGAATTTGTCCTTGATCCATAATCTACCACTAGCTACTGGCTGATACAACTTGAAGACAGGCAAAGCATTTTCCTGTAGAGTGGGTTAAGGAAACAGCGAGGTCATGTTACTGAATACTAAGCAAACATTCTTGGAGTTTTATTGCTCAGTACCCTTGCAGCTGTGCGGCAAGAGAGCAAGGTATAGTGTGTTGCAACCTAACGTGTCCTGAAATCATGATATCATGCAACTGGCCAGTCACGTTTAAAAGCGAAAAGCATGATATCATGCAACCGGTCTTTAATGTGTTAAGTAACATTATTTCATCGAAGTCTGTGTAAATTGTGTTCTGCATATGCAAATGTCATTTAATATTATTTTCTTAACCAAGCTGTTCCTTTAATTACACCCCTTGTTTAATTTTATAAACTCAATACGCGAGGTATTTCAATAAGTAACAAAAATTTACGTAAAATGTTTGGTTGGTTTCCAATGGCTGCATTTGGGATCATTTACCCCATTTGCTTCTTGCTTCCCAATAGAGAGCATTCAAGTGCTTGCTTTGTTGCATCTCCTTCTTAAGATTAGGGCATTGAAGGAGGTGTTCTTTTCCCATAGATGATCCTGGCAAGTTGCACATTGTACATCTTCTGTGTTATGTATTCCTATCTTACAATGATGTGCACGGCATTCATGCCCTGTATTCAGTCGAAAATTTGCAACAGCTTTTCTGGGTTTCTTGCTGTTAATTTCCCAAAGTTTTCCTATTTCTGACCATTTCTTATAATTCACATAAAATTTGCTACTGGAAATTTGGGGAGTCAAGTAAAGTATGGTATGATTTCCTGGTCAAGATTTAGGATTCCTGATTCCCAGGATGCCATATTATGAAACAATTAGCCCTTCTATAAAATGCTATTCTTTTCTAGGCTACGGGGCCGACAGCTCCTGGATTATGAAGCAATTTCATGTCTCTTAGTGCTGCTGTTTGTAGACGAACCCAAGCTCAACACAGGGCGACTTCACCGAGTATTACGGAATTTGTGTTACCATGCAGCAACAAGGGAGTGGGTCATCAAGGTATGTAACCATTATATAAATTCTTTCATTATTAATTACTTATGGAGTAAACTATGTTTAACATACATCTGACTAGGCTTGGCTTGACTTTTTCACAAGATACAGTTCCTTGTGTCTCGATTGAGTTTCTCATTGGAGTTATTCACTCAGTCTTGCCTTGAGCTTTGGTTCTGCAATAAAATGAAATTAATATATGTGCTATGGGGAGCTTGTAGAAGATCCAAAAGAAAATATGTGCCATTGGTTGAAGTATAAGATATATTTAGACAGTGTGCTTTGACAACAACTGGTATTTGATTCCCAGCAGGGGTAGGAATATTTTCTCAATTTCATTGTGCCCAAACTGTCTATTGCACCCAGTCTCCTGTCAGGTTTATACCTTAGGTTGTTACCACTGGGTAAGTGAAGATTGTTATATGTGGAGGTATACTGGTACTCCCCATACAAAATCATGCTTAATTAAGCAAACGGATGTTTTATTACATGTGTAATTAAGCTCTGGGGCAGTTTTATGTACTTCAGTCATTTCAAATGAAGTATGCAGCCTTCATTTATTACCCCGTACCCTCCCTCCCACATGTATTTTAGTGTTCATTGGGGTGTTCCCTTTGAAATTCTCTAATTGAGTTTATTTTGCTGCTCTTTCAGTGGCTTTATTGATAGGTTCCATCAACCACTTTTTATTTTTTCCCTCAGTATATTTTTTTTGTTGTTTCTATGTAGTTGTATTTGCTCTAGTACTCACACCATTCTTTGTTACAGATTGATGCACAGTACCAAGTAACCTTACTCTTCCCACAGTCCCTTGAGTGGGAACTGTACTAAGTACAGTACCGTAAACCTTCAGCTTTCATACCACAAAAATCTTGTCAGTAGTAGAATCATTTATTTTCATCTTATGCATATATTACTATGTTGCAGGATGTAATGTATCAACATTTTGGAGGAACCTCCTGCTTCCATTTTCAAGAAAAAAAACTACTTCTAAGAACCTCAAATTTCAAATAGCATACATACATTTGAGGACTTATATGTTATTGTGTATCTTGTACAGTCACAGATATGTGAATAGAATAGGGTCTTCCTGGTTCTTCCACTACTTGTTCATAATTTCTCATCACGTCAATTTGTAACCCAATGAAAAATAGAAAAGATGTGGGAGAGAACATCTCACTGGTTAAATTGGTGCAAATGCTTTCATTGCATTGCCATAACAGATTGGGGGCAATATTATATTTAAGCATCCTGTTGCACTCCATACGATAAATGATATAACCTCCGTCTCAAGTGCAAACAATATATTCTTGTGTCTTTGATCTTGCTCCCTACACTACATGTTTCGGCCTCAGACGGCCATCATCAGGTGTATAACACTCACGTCGCTGTCACACTGCACCCAGTTCAAAATTTAACATCTAAAACACTCTCCCTGTCATTATCAACTTCTACTTCGTTGATAGCTGTCCACCCGTAGATTACTTCACACACGTTAATTTTGAGTTTATTGTAATAGCACCATAATAAAATCTTTAGTTCTAATTTTAAACTTTTAAATTCTTGTCCAAATTTTAAAATTTTAAAATTGTTAGGGTTATTCGCCCTGTGTTTGAAGTGCTGCAGCGGCTAGTTCTTGTTTCCACACTGTATAGGTGTTATCCTGTGTGGTCTTTCTGTGTGCAAGCGGGGCAAGCGGTAGCATAGTTGGTTGAGGCACTGTGCTACAGGCTGGAAGGTTGTGGGTTTGTTTCCTGATGAGGTTATTGTATTTTTCAGTTAACCTAATTCTTCCAGCTGCACTATTGCCTTGGAGTTGACTCAGCCTGTAACAGAAATGAGCATCAGGAATCTTCCTTGGGTAAAGGGTGGCCAGGCCTCCATATCAGACTTAGAGTTTTTTTAATGAAGAATTCTACCAAAGAAAGTATGCTCCATAGTGAACTGGACTACTATATTTTCTTTGTAAGAATGATCATGTGCAACATTGCAGTGGAAGGATTTTTTTAATTAGTAAAACTACTTGGTATATCTTGTGGACTCTTTGTTGCCATTGTGCCATTCATATGAATATGTGATGCTAAATTAACATACATTTTATGTGTTTAATGTATATCCTTGTTGTAGGCCTTGCTGTCTATCATGGAGAAATGCAATGATTGTAGAACATCTGAAAACTTGATTCTGCCAAAGCCGAGGCGGATGTCAACGCGATCACAGCCTCATCCTGAAACAGCTGTGCGGAATACCCAACCCTCATGGCTAAACATAAGCCTCGATGCTGCACTTGGCTGCAGAGCCAGTGTGTTCACTATTGTGAAGCAGCCTGGGAAGCGTGGCAAAAGCCAAGATGCAGCAAGTGTTACAATTCACCCCCAGGCAGCTCCTGTTGTGTTCAGGTATGCCATTTATTTCTCACTTTTTCCAATCTATTTCATATGGAAATACTGTAACAAGTTACTTCTTCATTGTTGTAAGTAATGAAAATTGTCAAAATAATAATTACTTTTTGATGTTCATATGTTCAATTTTCAGGCATACCCTTGAAGTTCTGATCTCTTTAGCAAAAAGCTTTCCGGGCTACTTCTTGCCTCTAAAAAGTAAGGATGAGTGCAAATACAAAGATTCTTCACCTCCAAGAGATGCAAGGTTAAAATTATCTCCTGGATCATTAGGTAGTGGGGGATCTAGAGCTAGTCGTACAGATGGGACCAGTTTTTGGGACATATTGCTCAGATTGGACTCAGTTACTAGTACAAAGAAAGGGAAGAGTGTGGCTCGTGCCCATAGTGCTTCAGCTCTATCGTCAGAATCAGAAGGACATGCACCAACCTTTGAGACGTCAGCATTTGGTCAGCTGTTGACGATGCTAGCATCTCCTGTTGTGAAACGCAGCTGCCTTTTGACAGACAAACTACTTAGGTTGCTTTCCCTTATCTCTGTTGGACTTCCTGAAGTTAACCCATATGTTCGAAAACGTGATGGAAGTAACACAAAGAAACCTGAGGAGAAGAATGAAAGTGTACCAGTGTCTGAACAGCACCTGAAACTTGCCATAGATGTCCTCACTTCAAAGAGCTGTTCAGAAGAGGGTCTGGAAGATGCAACAGCTCTACTCCTCAACATGGCCAATTGTCCTGACCCTACAAGGAACATGGTAAATATAAATTCTATTGAAGTTGATGTTATTTTTTAGAAGAGCATGTAGGCTTGTGGGCTCTGCATGTATCATATCTGAACAGACTGTTTTGTTTACTCCACCTTTATTTAAAAATAGAAGTCTCTTTAACAAAAGATATTTGTTGTCCTTCAGTGTAATGGCCATTCTGTGACTACTGCTTCCCATTGCTTGGTAAGTCTTGCACACCTGTGAACATGCCCTCATTGTTTATACCTCAGATAACTTAGAATTACTTTAGTAAACACTGGAAAAATATGAAAGTCACAGATTCATATTAGCGCTGTAAGAGGGGTGGAGAAGCTCTTACCGCCTATCTTTCTCGTAATATCGGCTATGTCACATCTTGCCGTATGAAGTTTGAATTGCGATGTACAAGTGTTGATCAAAGTTGTATCTGACAGTTACATTAATTTTACCGCCCAGTTACACTGCAACAATATGACAAAAAGAGAAGCAAGTATACCACTGATTCTACTGGGAAACCTCATTTTCACCTGAACTCAAAACTAGAAATATTTGTTATCCTTCTGCCTAGTTGTGCATATAGTGCATTACCTACATATCCTTTTTGAGGTATCTTTTCTGTAAATATTACCTGAGGAATGTATTCATTCCACTGGACAAACACATGAAATTATGAGCTACACTGAAAGTTTATGAAAATCTTTATTATTTGTACTTTCCTTAAATTCATGTTAATAAATTTTTAAATTTATTTTATTTTAAAAATGTTGTCATTTCTACTGCATGTGTGAGGTAAGGGTTAAAGAAAGTGGAAATATGTCACCTAAATGTGTATTAGTAGTAGTGATGGGGAAAGATGATAGGACTTAACTGATTTCACAAAATTTTTCATTTATTTACAGCTTCGTATATGTGCACATATCACATCCTGCGTGATTTCTTATTTTGTTCCGTGAAATATTTTTGAAAATTGTTGATTCTGATAATTAAAAAACAAATTTTATACACTTTAGACTAGCATATATCAGTAAAGTCAGTGTTATTACCAATTTTTTCATACTTTAGCTTCACAAATTATGTTTTATATTTGGTATGGTAAATGAATAATTGCATGCTTTCCCAGCCGTCATATAATTTGGGAAAAAGAAAGAATTCACAGAACTAGTTTGTACACACAATTGTAGTTTAAATATCGTAAGTTAAAATGATACCTGTGAAGACTGAAAGTTACAACTTGACAGTAGCAAACACCATCATGTCAAATTTTCAGTGGTTGGCAATTCTGTTACAAAGATAAGAGTATTAGCTTGAAGAGAAGTCATGTATTCTTAATTTGCTGACAGATCTTGCATCTTTTGCTGGATGGAGCAATGGAACTTGCAAACATGGTGAATGACCACATTGCAGCACTTTTGCACGAACTGAAATCAATGAATAGATATCTGAAGAAAGATGAAGGTGAAGAGATACACACCATTGACCGTCCTCCTAAGGGAGTAGTACATGATAGGTAAGCACGATCTTTTATTCATTGGTATATGGTAAACTTTACCTGTAATTTGTCATGTTGCATTTCACCCTTGTTTGTGGTTCCAGGTTTACCAAGGACAATGTGATAGTGACTGCACCATCCAAAGTTAAATCAGGTTGTGACCTTCAGTTGCCATCCATGTCTATTCTCACAAGCAAGACATCCAGTCAGGCATTCTTTTTAAGAATTCTGAAAGTAATTGTTCAGATTCGAGAATCAGTACGACTTGCACACAGAAGAAACAGGGAGAGTAGTGGTGAGTTTTCCCTTTTTGGTTTTACACTTATACCTCATGGTTTGTGACAGATTGAAATAGTGATAGACTTTGTCATCAGAGTCCATTGGAAGTGAATTGTTTTGACACTTTTAATACTAAATTGATTATGCAAGAAATGTACACCATTTCAGATGAGATTACAGATGAAAGTTCCATGCAAACATTTTTTGTCTGCAGCTACTATAGCACTTTGCCATTTTACCTGACTGCAAGATATTTTTGGATTTGAGGTTTTTGCAGCTGTGAAATTAAGATTATTATGATCTTCTTGAATGTGATCCTGTGTAGTCTATAAGATAGATACCATTGTGCTTCATAGTAAAGCTGCCATGAAGGTTGAGGAGCAGGTTGTTCCAAAACAGTGATACTTTCCATATTTCAAAGTTACACAGCCTAGAAGACCATAGTCCTATGACTCTGTAGTTATATTTTTATTCAAAATAGGGGTTCATGTTATGTTCAAAAATGTGGAAATATGTGTTGAAAAGAATCAAACTGAGTATAGTTGTCTCTTGAAAAATTTGCTATTATAATCAGGAGACTTTCATTTCCGTTAGAGCCATTCTTAAATACAGCTTTTCCAGTTATGTATAGATTCGTATCTAGTGTCTCTGCTGTTGTGGTATATCTTATGACATAGCAGCCATAAGATGTGATCTTTCTTTCCACTCATTCAAAGATAAGGAATGTCATTGTAAGGAGGATACAGATTTTTGAAGTGGCAGATAGTGATTGCAAGCATGAAATACTGTGTGCAGTAAGAGTGACACAAAGGTTCAGTAACATGACTACAATATGTTCTCATGCACCAGTTGTAGAAAAGGGATGATGTGAGGTAAGATCCCTTCTGAGATAAATTTAGTGAGGTCTGTCTGTGAGCTACAGATTTTGCTGCCAGCAGTGATGTGATTGTGAAGAGTACATATTTTCCAAGTAAAAAGATACATTAGGAAATGTAATTTTTGTATGGTTTTACCACAAATCAGCATGAAAATGTATTGTTAGAAAAAGGTGTGCATCATATGACAATGGCTGAAAGCTGGTGTAGAGCCAGAGGAGGCAGCCATTGCTAGCCAATAGCCAGTAAACATGCAGGCCATTATTAGACAAGAATCTGCTTACACATAACACAATAATAGAGGAACTGCTGGAGGTGGTGTGCCATTATTGCTACACTGATAAATGAATCCATAATTCTTTAATAGATGATTAATTGAGAGCAGTATGTTAGTGACATTCTTCAGATCTGTTTTGAGAGAACTCCAGAAGAAGAAAGCAAAATTAAAATTTTGTGTGAGCTTAATGCACACATGTAAGAAATACAGATTTATAATAAATTAGTAGGGACTGAAGATGCTGTGGGTTTTCCATTATGTCATAGCAACAGCTGAAGGTAGTTGGATTTTTCCCTGTAGTGTAGCAGTGAACCCACTGTTGTCTGATTCAGCGCCTTTCTAACACTACAAGGAATGAAATGAAGTTGGCATGGGCTTGATCCCATAACACATTTTCAGGTATCCAAAATCATCTGAGGGGGATCGTCTGCTATCATGCCAGATTTGTTTGAAATATGTTCATTGGAGTGGATTTGATGAAGAACAAAGAGATGGACACATTTTGTGCTATATGTATAGAGAGATTAGCCTTGTACTTGCAGTTTTTTATTGCTAGTGGGGTGAGACTAAGTCCCTTGTACTGCGGCCACTTCTGGCCTATTGTACCAGCCCCAGATGACAGGTGAGGGTGATTGTGGAGCAATTGGTGGAATGAAGATTGGCAGGGGAAACCGAAGTACTCTGAGAAAACCTGACCCAGTGCCACTTTGTCCACCACATATCCCACTTGACTAGACCCAGGATTGAACACGGGCCACCACGATGGGAAGCCAGCGACTAACTGCTTGAGCTATAGTGCAGCCTTTGTGCTTGCAGTTAATGGAAGTTTTACAAAACAACAACAACAAAAATAAAATAAAATAAAATTTTGGCTATAGAAATTTCTCTTAATGATTGAATCTTGCCTCTCCCATTTTATGAGCATAGCCTGGCATGACTTTCCAGAAATTCAACTCTTCTTATGCTGTGAACAGGTGTGACATTAATAGAGTATATGTCTGCAGAAGTACCTACTGATACATGAAGGACCATTAATGCAAGTATTTAATTTGTACAATACAATGTTTGGCATTTCTCTTTGTGTTTGAATATGTTGTGTTTTCTGCAGAGTCACTGGACTACTACCAACAAGGTGATAGCTCTGCTGATGAGGGGGGCCCAGGCACTGAAGAGGCATCAGCATCAGTTATGGATACTGGCAGTCCTAGAACTTCCACAAATTTTGTTCGATGTACCTCATCCACTCCAGAAAACCCGCCTGCTGAGCCTTCAGCATCAAATCATGCTCCATCTCGGAGACAAGCTTTCCGCTCTCGAGAGCTTGAGCGTGATAGTATTATAAGCTTGAGAAGGGCCATATATCCAAGCGCACTCTCTCCTGCAAACCCTGCCTCTGCTGCACCATCAGCTGACATACTTGATGCTAACTCTGATGCTGGTGAGAAATTAGTGTGTTTTTTGTCAGCTCCTCTCTGTTTGATAACTTTTTTCTTCTTCGTTAATGATAAGTAAGAATTACCTAGCTTCTGATCCACTTACACAATATGGCAGTAATGTAAGTCTGTGTAGCAAGGTTTTTGATAAGTTAAAGAAATATCATTATTTCAGAAATCCTACAGTGCTGATAGTACCTGACAAAAGTTGCTTTTAATAATCTAAAATTGTTTAACTGTAAAAGTTACTTGTGTATTTGTTGCAACTTGTGTGAATTCTGCACAAACCATTTTTGTTATATGCATTGGTATTTTAGGCCTACAGTCAACTCTCGATTATCCGGGGGCGGATTAACCGGTTTGCNTA
Source organism: Cryptotermes secundus (assembly GCF_002891405.2). Lineage (NCBI taxonomy): Eukaryota > Metazoa > Arthropoda > Insecta > Blattodea > Kalotermitidae > Cryptotermes > Cryptotermes secundus. The sequence continues at coordinate 1,212,393 of NW_019730109.1, forward strand.
AAAATGTTATAATCATGTAACAAAATTAATGTGATTATCATATTGTTGCCGCTAGATGTATTCAGAAATTTCAGCACTAATTTTTCTAAAATGTCACATGGTATTGAAAGTATTGAGCATTAAATGTATGTGTTCCACAAATTTTGTTTGAAGTTTATACAATGCAGTGAGTATTAAGTGAAGTAAAAAGTAAGCTAAACATGTAAGATTTTGAAGTTCCATAGTGGTGATTATAAGAGTTCTATCTTCTGGAATATAACGACATGTAGTCCATTGAAAGTCAGTTGATGTTCTGAAGGAATGTCACCTCCATCTCCAGGGTCAAAGAATGAGCCAAGCAAGCAATGTGCTTCATGCTGGTTTCTTTCTTGACTTTTTCTTTGATTCTGAAGATCCTTCATGCTGGTTTCTTTATTGACTTTATCTTTGATTCTGAAGATACTTCTTGCTGGTTTCCTTCTTGGATCATTCTTTGACCCTAAAGATGGAGGCAACATGTTCCACCAAAACATTAGTTTGCTTGCAGTTGACTGCACAGCGTTGTATCCAAGAAAAGAGAACTCTTCTGAAGCTAAACTTACCTATTCTGAGTCCAGCCAAATGCTGGGTCAGAAGGAAAAGCTGAACTGAGGACCAAGTTTGTGGTATCATGCTGGCTGCTTAGGCTGTATGCACACCTTGGGTCAATTGTGAGTTGTGGAGTTGTGATTGTTAGGGGATTCGGGGGAGGGGGGGCATGCCTCAGTGCCACAGTGTTTAAAAATCACATGTTTTGTACCCTCAGTTTGAACATTGGCTTTTGCAGTGAGAAGCCAAAGTGTAACTGCCTAATATATGACATGGCCCAGCCTAGTATTTTGGCCTTCAGGTGAAGATTAGATTTGAGATTTCAGTGGCAGTGAAAGTTATGATTGTGGCCTTTGGGTTATGATGCCAAGTAGTTTCGTTGGTGGTTATCTCCATTGTAAGGCGAGATATGGAGTAGAGATGCAAACTTAATTTCTCAGGATGATCCTAAAAATGTCTGACTTGGCTTTTATTGGAGTCATTATAGCTCAGTTCATATAATGACTTGGCCATGGGCTAGATGGCCAGAGAATCAGGGTTTGATTCCCTGTTGGTGCAGAGATTTTTCTCATCACATGTAGGCAACTTGGGGGCCCACACAGCCTCCTCTCCAGTGAGTGCAGGGGACTTTTCCCCAGGAATAATACATCGTGGGATTGGAAAGTTCCCAGACTTCTGTTGTTACTGCCTCGGTGAAAGAAGATCAGAGGGAAGGCCATGTCACACTTCAGCAAGCCTGTTGCATCAGTCTGCCACATGACACTGCGCTGTGAACACCCATTATTATTATTATTATACAAGTGCTTTTTTGACTTTGTGTTTTTTTTGTCTGCAATGGATGGCAAAATTGAGCAATGTGTCTGCATCAAGTTTTCCATGAGGCTTGGTAAATCCACTACCAAAACTCTTGAAATGCTTTGTGAGGCTTCTGGAGAACATTCTTTAAGCTGGACAGCAGTTTTTGAATGGTAGTCATGTTTCAAGGCTGATCAGGTGTCAGTTGAAGATGATGAACATTCAGGGTGACCAAGAACAAGTAAAACAACAGAAAATGTTGAGGGAATTTGACAACTCATCTACAAAGAATGTCACTGAACAATCCATGAGCTCGCAGACACTGTTGGGATCAGATATATAGTTTGTCAGGAGATCTTAACAGAAAATTTGAACATGCGCCACATTGCCATGAAGTGTGTTCCTTGTCTCGACAAATGAGCAAAAGCAGTGGCACGTAAGTGTGTGGCTTGAGCTAGGAGAGAAGGCTAACAAGGACTCAGCTTTTATCTCTAGGATCATAATGGGTGATGAAACTTGGATTTACTCCTACAGTTGTGATCCTGAAACAAAGCAACATTCATTGTAGTGGAAGAGCACAATCACCAAGAGCAAAGAGGTTTGGAGTTCAACAAAGAGAAAGGGATTGTTTGCCATGAATGTGTACCTCCTAACACTACAGTCAACTCTGACTTTTACTGTGCATTATGAGACGCTTGAGAGAAAATGTGCAAAGAAAAAGACTGGAACTTTGGTGCAACCCCATCTGGTTCCTTCATCACGACAGTGTGCCTGCCCACAGGTCCCTAACTAACAACAACATGGTTATTGTGCCCATTCTCCTTACTCGCTTGACTTAGCCCCATGCGATTTTGCTTTGTTCCCCAAATTGAAAATTATGCTGGAAACATTTTTAAACAGTGTCTGTTATCCAAAGGGAATTGCAAGCAGTACTTGACAGCATTAAGGAAAATGACTTCCAAGGTGCTTTTGAAGCATGGAGAAAATTATGGGATCGTTGTGTGCATTCCCAAGGAGACTTATTTTGAAGGAGATGGCAGCCAAAGTTGAGTAAGTTAAGTCAGCATTTCTTTTTCGACATAGTCTGGGAACTTTCCAATAGCACTTCATACGCTCACTACTCATCCCATTTAGTGCCATGGTTAAGAATGTATAACACTATACATCAACTTCCCTGTATGTCATCATGGCTGGATGTTTAATTAATTAAGCACAGGGACAAGTTTTTTCCTTTATCTTGGCCTTTATCAGAAAGACCTACATTATGTAAAGAAGTATACAAATGGAACATAACATTTTCAAAGTTTGTATTGTCCATTATGGACAAAAATTTGTTCTCATCATCAGGAACTCTCTGTGAGGGCTGCCAATACAAAATTTAATTAATATCTAGAGAATGTTTCATGTGTATGAGAAATTGGTGGGAACAGTTATTACTGTTTGAAATTCAAACACTGAATTTAGAGGTATTTGAGATTCTCATGACAAATGCTTCTGTGTTCTGATTGTTGATTCCCTGGAAAGTGGTTATTTCAGATTATGAATAAGGAGTGCAGGGTTTCAGTCATTGTTACATCCGTCACCGCGACAACTGCTACAGTTGGAACGGACACTTCCACGACGACAAATACGTGGTAATTGTGGAGTTCCCACAGTGACAAATCATAGCAACAAATTGTCGTTGAGTAACAACGGATGAGACGAGACACATTACCGGTGTAATCTATAAGGAATGTTCCCGAAGCAACGGATTGCCAAACGTGAGATCGAACCTTGGTGAGGGGTGTCCTCTATTGGGTCCACATGTGCCTTATATAAAGGGCCTGGCCTCGAACGAGTATTGGATAAAATATGGAGTAATAGAGTATTGAAATTGACAATTGAAGATTGAGTATTGGAGAACTGGAGTATTGAGAAGAAGACAATCTTGGTATAGCTGCCGCCAGAGACAGTTGAGAGCCAACCACGGCCAAGGGTAGTTGAGACGTCACATTTGAGTATTGGGCCAGAAGTCAAGTGATACTGCAAGTGATAATAATTGTAAGGTTTGTAAGTGCAAGTATCCCATAAATATCCGCTAAGTCAGAGACCCACGTGAAGGTATTTGTTGTGTGACATACCCAACACGTGACAATATCTTACAAGAATGTGACATTCCTGAAAGTAATGGCCTAAGTGGTTAGTTATATAGAGACAGAGTCCAAACTTCACAAAGAAGGATAAAAGAGGTTAAGAATAAGAAGTACACTATGCATAGGAGATTTGAAACTGCTAGCAGCAAGAGGTTATGCAGTGTGTTGCACCATGTGTAAAATATTTTGTACATTTGATCATATGCTTCACATTTGCAGTGTGTTTACATCTGATACGTAATATATGTTATAGAAGAAAAGTAATGAAGCTATCTGTGAAGTTTATTGAATTCATTGAAGGTTTCACAGTATTTGGTATAATAATGGTACATTTTGGTTAGACACACCAGGGTTCAACCATCGGCAGAAAGAAGCAGAGGAAGAGGAGGTGTTGCCAACACTCAGTGAGCAGTTAATGCTTGACAGATTATGGGACACCCTTAGTTCCTGCTTGCTGGAGCTCGCAGACACTCCAGATCATCATGCTGTCCTTGTGCTACAGGTGTGTGATTAAAGCAGTCATTCTTACATGAGTTTGTCAGATCCTGTTGCAGTCCCTTTATGGATTTGTCATTATAAGTTTCCACCATAATCCCAGTCTCCATCTTCCATTTCTTGGTCTTTCCAAATGGACTTTATGTATGGTTTCCATGTACATATTTTCATGTGTATGAGTGACTATAAACAGGGTTTTGATTGGTAATCACACTTATAGACCACTCACAGAATGTAACTATAAATAACTACAACAGCTTCACTGAGTTACACACTACAAAGATCACTGTAACTACAGCACACATAAAGTCTTCTCAGTCTTCCCTAGCTGTTCCTCGGTAGTGGATTTCAACGGCGGACGTTCTCCATACTCTGGGTTCCTGAACTGTCCCTAGTCTCAGCTACAGCAACTCTTGACTAACTGTAGCTCCCAACTTGTCCCACTTATAACATCTCTGCACAGGCTGCACAGAAAACACTGTTTCTCGTTTTAGTTCAATTGTTGTCATGGGAACTTGTTTGTTTGCAAAACCATTACTCAGTAATGGCTGTTGTATATTTGCTTACCTTGTGGTCCTTACCCAGCAACAGGTCTACATGTCACAATATATGTACGTCTTTTTNTTTTTTTTTTTGGTCATTGTTTTTATAACCAAATGTGTCCATATGCATGCAGTGACCATCTGACCAAAATTCAGTGGACTGATGAGAATGGTAGTGATGCATGTGTGTAGAGTAATATATTGTAACGTGTTTTGCTACTGAAGACACCGTTCAGTTTGTTAATTGGTTTATTTAACAACCTACAAGTATCGGCTACAATTAATTACAACACTGTTGTGGGGTTTCACACTTTATGACCCTATTCGCAATAGTCTCTTCACACTGTCTTCAGTAGTCTACACGTATTCACAGTATGGGAGCTATGTAAGTGTCCCTGTATCATACACTCCCAATTACGCACATGTCCGGTTCTTCTTTCCGCAACGGTTGTTATATTCGTAGGCTGCTGCCTTGAGAACTCGTTCACTGCTGACTTGGGAACTTGTTCACTGCTGCCTTGATAACTCACTTCGGCAGCTGATACACTTAACTCGTTCACTGCTGACCGGAGAACTCTTCGGCCGCTGATACACTTTAACTGACAACAACAACAACAACAACTGAACTCGGCAACGGCCACATTTCAACTGACTGCGGCGGCTGTGTAGTTCCCTTATATAGTCGCAGCGCTTGCCTGTTACGTAATCGGCACCGCTGTTGCCTGTTACCCGTGTCACAGCCGCGTTGCGTGTTACGTCACAGTGCGGAGGGGGGGGACGGAGCGCTGACTCATCCGCCACGTCACTGCTGGGTAGGGAGGGGTTGTCCTCCATTGCGCAACATGTCACACTATATAGATATATATATATATAGTGTCCATCTGTCTGTTGTATAATGTGACAACAGTTTTACAGGTTTGTTTGGCTTACTTGTACAGGATGCATCAATGAATCGGGTGATTTTAAAAACATTATGAACAGTAAACTATTGCATTTATTTGAGTTTAACACATATGAATACAGTGTAAACATAAAAGCATTTGGTTTTCTTAATTAAGTCACTGAAAATAGAAGGCTGTTTCCCAAAAATAATATCCGACAGATGACCACCATTCCACTGTTGGCCCTCGGTAAGTCACTCATTACTGTTTGCAGTATATCTACGGGAATTCATTCAGCTTCTTCCCAAATTCGATGTCTCAACTCCTGAACTGTGTAGGGTGCTGGAGCTTTGAAAATTTGTGATTTCAAATGCCCCACAGAGAAAAAATCACATTTGGAAAGGTCAGGTGACCTGGCTGGCCATATGATATCCCCATATCTGGAGATATGAATTTTATAGGGGTAGAAATGGAGATCTTTGTGTAAAATCTGTCGAATGCTGGCTTTAAGCAGCCCAACTGGTGTAGCATGGCGACGTTCAGACCGGCGTGGACTTCGTTGAATGGCTTCTCTTACTGCTGCTACATTCTTGGGTTTACATGCTGTTTTTACACTACCACCTTTCATCTTTAGTGTAGAACCAATAACCTCAAAGTTTTGAACCCATGTCTTGATGGCATGGACAGATGGAACTGCACGATTGCGATGAATACCAAACTCTCTTTGAAATTCACACTGAGTGATCATGAAACTGTCATTGTTTCTGTAAAATGTTTTCACAGCAGAAGCACATTGTGCTCCAGTCCACGGCTCCATTGCAACTAAAACGCTTTGAAATAAGGTGCTGGGTGGCAGTAGTGGCATTGTCCCCACTCCAACCAATCCTGGAGAAAACACTGCTGCCAAATCACCCGATTCATTGACGTACCCTATATAAGTGGGAACAATTGAAGTTCTTTTATTTCTCTGACTCTGTTATTGGATTTCTTCAGTTGAATGGCAGTCTCTTAGAAGTTGAACAAAAGTGCTGCTATTTGCTATGGTACTTGACCTCCCTAAATGCTTTTGACTGCCTATCTTAATTCTGGTTTTATGACAATGCACTCATCCACTCAGTTCACTCCTACCCCCTTCTCATTATGAGAGAGAGGTGGTGTGAGAAAGGCATTTTGCTTGTAATTTGAGAAACTGCAGTACAGTATTTATTCAGAAAATAACTTCAGGAGTAGCCAAGATTCTAAGGAATTGAAAAGAACCAGGTCTTTAAGAAAAACTACAAGTGTTACATTTCTTAGAAATCTGTATTGAAAGAAAAGCCACTGAAACTTTTTGCAAGGCTTGTGTGAATAGTATAAAGAAGTGGGAAAGTAAGGTACCTCATGTGAGCCAAACATGAATCTGATAATCTCTGCAGAAAAAGAAAAGCCTGCAATGATGGTCTTTGTAAAATTACCCTCAATTGGTTTGACAACATGGGAGCATTTTGGGTCCTGTGATTCGAGCAGCAGCTCTCCAGTTTGCCAAGGAGTTTGAAGTTCAAGATTTTCTGGCATCAAATGGATGGATGAGGAATTTAGGAAGAGAAATTTAACAAAATCTCTGTATGAACAATCAAATGAAGTGTCACAGGTTGTAGTGAATTTCTTCAAAGGAACATGCACTGAAATGATTTCAGGCTTTGAAGAAAATTACATCTTTAATGTGGATGAGTGTGGGCTCCTGTTTTTAATTGTGTGTGCTAAGACATTAGTAAGTAAATGAGATAAATGCAAAAGTGATATATATGTTAAGGAGAGGTTAACAGGTTTATTAGAATCAAGTGTTACAGTAGAGAATCTGCCTCCATATGTGATTGGTAAAGCAAATTAAATAAGTTTTGAAAATGTCACTCTAAACAGTTTTCCAGTTACCTGGAGAATTAATAAATAGGTGTGGATGACCTGTGAGAAGTTAATTGAATGGTTTATTATCATTAGCAAAGTGATGAAACAACAGAAAAAAATTAATGGTAGTATATAACTGTCCAGCTCACCAAAATTTGAAAACTTACCAAACATCTATTCAGGTTTGCAACCACTTGACCAGGGTATTGGGATAAAAAAATTTTGAGGCACAGTACAGGTAGCTTCTACTAACATCGTTTGTGGCAAGTTTCTATAATTTTGAGTCCATAACCGAATTTTTAAAGTCGGTAAATGTGCTAGATGCTGTTTTATGGGTTACTGAACATGGGATGAAGTTAGTCCAGAATAAGTCACTAATACTTTGCTGCAGCAGGTTTTGTGGTTAATTATTTTACGTCAGACCAACAAGAAAGGAAGACTGAAGGTTTGTTGCCACTTAAATCGACTCTTTGTTAGAATCATTATTGAGCTGCAGGGTCACTTCAAGCAAAGTTATTGAGATGGACAGTGATATTCCTGTATTCAGTACAATCCAACAGAAGGACATGATAACCAGTATATTGTGACATGATGCTTGAGAGCTGGATTAGTCGAGCCAGAGTAATTGTTTATTGCTATGCAGCAACTTGGTAAAGACGTTCCTGTGGAAGGGCAAGGGCAAGGTAAACACACCTCTGTAACAACAGAGAATTTCTTAGGAAACGGTGTTTTCTGTTGGGGCTGTCCTGAGACTATATAAAGAGGATCTCGAGCAGCTGAGAAAAGAGTTGAGAGAGTCTCTTGAGACGGCAGTCAAAGATGATGGAGAAGGCAGTGTGTGTCATTTAATGGTTTATGGAGTGTAGTAACAAGTTGTGTAAGTGTGATAAATCCAGTCATCAATCCAAAACCAGTCTGTAAGTCATGCACAACCCAAATACATGACAGTATTGAGTGAACTGAGTGACGAACACGGGACAAGATGAACACAGTGACAGAGGAGAGGAACCTAATGAGAGCAATGTTGATCCTATACAAGATACAGTAAGCAGCATAGAAACTTTTGATATGTTAAGAAAACTTAAGTATTTTACAGTGAAGAACAACACTGAAACGTTTCATTGGTGCCAGAAACTGTTTGAATGAACGCATAATAGCAAACAAAACAACTGATTAACAACCATTAGATTCATTTGTGAAAGAAAAATATCCTGTGTAACAGAAAAATCTCAAAAGAATGTGAAGTAGCTGTTGTAAGTACTGTAGTAGTGTTTCAAATACTATATCTTCCTTGAAATTAAAACATATCATTCTATAATTATAGAAATGCAGTTCATATTTCTTGTAATTAGTTACCTTCATAATTTGCTTACTGAGCATTTAGAATTACATAAAACTTTTCGTACTTGAGTTATTGACAACAAATTTGTGTTTTATGGCCGCTATCTTCACGTCCCAAGGGTGGTAACTATACATAGGTTCTACTGTGTTGTTTTTGTTAGAGTTTTATGCTTCATTCATTTAATATTATAGTAAGCGTCCCAGTCCTGTGTTTTCTGCATTTCTTATCAATGATGAAGTAACATCCATTTCTTCCCTTTACCCTGTTCCTCAGGTTATTTTCCCTTGTATTGCTGTGCAATATTCAGATAGCACCTGTTTCTGTGCAACAGTTGAGGTATTGTTGGACTATAACAATGCAGTGATGTTTTTTGATGTTGTCTGTGCCGATATGTTGTAAGCAGGACGATTTGAAACGAGTTAGTTGTTGGTAGAAGTTGTCAGCAGTTGGTTGAGTGAAGTGACGTGATTTAGCTGGTTGGTTGGTGAGAGAGGTCAGTTATCAGTTGAAAATCAGTCTGTGAAAAGACTAGGAGATTAGTGTGAAATGGCCATCAGCCTGCGACCCAGTTAGTTGAGTTGTCAGGTGACAAGAGTTCTGCATGGGCAGCTCTGACAAGAGGACCTGAGCGTGGGAAGCCGAAGGATCTCCACTGTATTAAATCTATTGCCAGGAAATGGCTAATGGAGACTGTAATAGACTGAGGATGCTAGTTTGTGTGTGTCAATGAACCGTAAAGTGTATTTCTGAGTAGTATATACAAGTGGTGAATAAATTCAATACCTAATCCATGCTTCATCTATAGTCACAGAACCCCTAAAACTAGACAGTAATGTTGGTCAGAGTTTTGCATAAAATATGCAGATATGCAAGTACAGCTTTACATAATACGAGGGGAGTTCAAGTTCTAAGGTCTCCGATTTTTTTTCTCAGGACTGGGAGCAGATAGACACATGCGGTTTAGTTTAAAACACGTGTTAACTCTTTATGAATGCATGACAGAGATGGCAGCACTCTACGGCACACAGGACTCTAGTGGTAGCGGCGAGAGTGAGGAGTGTTTTTGATACTTAAAATGGCGACGTTTTCGTTACAAGAACAGAGAGTAATCATTCGTTTTCTCCACTTGCGTGGTGTGACATCCATTGAAATTCATCGCCAGTTGAGTGAGACGTGTGGTGATGGTGTCATGAATGTGAAAAATGTGCATTCATGGGTGCGACAGTTCAAAGAAGGCCGAACGTCGTGTGACAACGAACCAAAACAATCTCGGCCTCGCACCAGCCGGTCTGACAACATGGTTGAGCGAGTTGAGAAAGTTGTTTAGGAGGATTGCCGATTGAGTGTGGAAAACATCGCCTCCAAAGTTGGCATTTCCGTGGGATCTGTATACAAAATCTTGCATGAAGACCTGCGAACGCGGAAAGTGTCCTCCAGGTGAGTGCCACGAATTCTGGCGGATGACCACAAGGCTGCACGCATGGCAATTTGCCAGGCGATGTTGACACGTGATGAAGGCATGAATGGGACTTTCTTTTCATCAACTGTAACAATGGATGAGACATGGATGCCATTTTTCAAGCCGCTATTGCATCAGCAATTTTCCAGTGGTCAAAACAAACTCCTACAGAAGCGTTCGCAGCGGCCATGGAATCATGGCATCGACGTTGTGAAAAATGTGTACGGCTGCAGGGAGATTACGTTGATAAGTGACAGAAGTTTCAAATTTTTTGTACGATTATTGTGTGAGAAGAAAATCGGAGACCTTAGAACTTGAACGCACAACGTATGTTGAGGTGATTACAGTTGAATATGATGTAACACTATCACCTACAGGCTGCTTCCTGATTCCTTGATGATCATTGAGGTGAAAATTTCTCATGATAGAATTTTGATTCATGCATGTTTGTCTTAAAGTTGAATGCAGTATGGGAACATTGTATGGATGTTCATGCCTACGTATTGCACCACGTGATTCCTTGATGATCTTTGAGCTGAAAATGTTCCTTGATACAACTTTGTAACCAACACATAATTTTCATTAATGATGTGTTCAAACACATTATAACCGGCTTCCAACCATGGCATCCTGGGTTCTCTCTCAGGTCTGGTCACTTGGATTTGTCGTTAACATAGCACTGGGGCAGGTTTTCTCCAAGTACTTTGGTTTCCCCTTCCAGTTTCCATTATGCCAACTACTCCACATTCATTAATCATCTAACACTGTATGGCTTCAGTACTGACAGTGTTGTTAAATAACCAGCTTGAATGAAAATTCTTGTATTTATTCTAGCTATAATTTTTTTCAGTTTACAAATCATTGAGGAAGGTTTATGGATGTGTGTTTTGATTTACAGCCAGCTGTAGAATCATTCTTCCTAGTGCATGCAACAGCTGCTGAAGAGCATCGATTAGCATATGATGGACGTGACAGTCGCAATGTACAGGAACAACGTCCTCGTGAAAATCCTGCCCCACCAGAGGTAGCTATCATCCAGCCAGATGTGGCTCCTGCATCAGATTCAGATGGCAACTCTACAGCACAACCCACTTCTGTCTGCTTCAACTTCAACTGGGAGGTCACACCATCTCCAGTAACACTTCCTCCTGATCAGCAAAAGTTCCTCAAGTTTGCAGGTCGGTGAAAATAATTTATGATCTTTCATATGACTGCAGTGTACTAACATTTCTCACTTCATATAAAAGTAAATTTATATAGCATTGATAGTCACACTGCTTTAAAATGGCATTTATTTGAGGCATTTGAACTGCAGCTACAGCTGGTGCAGTTTCCTTGTAACTCCTGTGAGTGTAGAAATCAAAACAGTGGGGGCTGATGATATTGCAGTTTTGTGTGGCAGATCATCATCAATTAAGATGGATGACCTGTGGTCAGTTTGATATAGAAGCATGTGCTGAAGAATTGAGTATATTGGTAGATGTCATGTGTGAATGATGTCCAAAGTATTTGTTATCTTTTCAAACTTGCTGCATACTCTCAGTAAATATGAGGACCATTTGAATATATTTTTGACTGGATTATTGGTGCTGACACAGTTAAACCACACAGCCTTGGTCAGAATTTTAAGAGACTCAAGGTCCTTTGAGGTGGGGGAAAATGGGTTCTCTTTTTTGAGACACCAGCTTTTTGTGAAGCTCGTAAGTAGATGCAGATCTCAAGTTGCCGGTAGAAGTATTCCCATTCCTTGAACAGATTGTCTTCATAGATGATTTGTTATAGTCTGTAACAAATTTATAATTGCAAACAATAAAGGAATTCTGGCTCTAGGATTTGCTATTTTGTCTGTGTACAAATGAACTTAGCATGATATCTGTGGCATGAATGGTGTTTTATTGAGGGATTATAAACTTATATTATTACATAATCACAAGTTTAACATTGAGAGCATGAGATTTGTAGGACTGGAAGTCTGCATGGGAAAAGTAGGCTTTATAATTTCTGTCCTGAATTTCAGGTTTATAGTCCATTATAAGGAGGGCACTGGAGAAACTTTAAACTCTTAATGAAGTAGAAGCTGTTGTAGATATAGGGTTCAAAGTGCATGGATTAAAATGATTCAGTTCGGTTTTGGTTACCTACTGTAATAATGGAAATCCAGAGTTTGCTGCTATTGATAAAAGTTTATTCTTTTCTGTTCAGTACTTGAAACAATTACATCATCTTATCTTCATATATTTAAAAGAATGTACTGTACTTTAGTGTTCAGAAACTAACTCTGTATAAAAGATATAACATGGCTACTTAAAAGTGAGGGGCATGTGATAGTGTAGTTTGTAGCCACACTATGCTGCAAGCTGGAAGGTCACAGGTTCAAATCTCAATCAGGTCATTGAATTTTTCATTTGACCCAATCCTTCCAGCTGCACTATGGCTTTGGGTTCAACTCATCCTCTAACAGGAATAAGTACCAGGAATCTTCCTAGGAGTGCTAAAGGGCAGCTGGCTGATAACATCACTGCCATCTGTGAACCGATTGTCTAGAAAATGTGGGAACGTCTCACAACCCTATAAGCCTCCACAGCCTGTTAAAAGGATAACTTTACCTTTTACTTAAAAGTGGATGAAACTATCATACTGTCCTGTTTGAATATGCCACTTATCTTCAAAGGATTGCTTTGTGTTGTCAGTTGCAACTTAAAAAGGGTCACCTTCTTCTTATGAGGACGAATTACAAATACGATTTTTGCACTTCTGCATATAATTATGAGGGTCATACTGAAAGTCATGAGCAACAATTTTTTATAAAGTAACATGCTTTATTATTGACAAACCAAATACACCACCTCAATCTACAGATCTTTTTTAATTTTTTCACATAATCACCACTTCTTTGTACACATTTCTCCCAGCGTTCTGGGNTGATTGTCTAGAAAATGTGGGAACATCTCACAACCCTATAAGCCTCCACAGCCTGTTGAAGGGATAACTTTACCTTTTACTTAAAAGTGGATGAAACTATCATACTGTCCTGTTTGAATATGCCACTTATCTTCAAAGGATTGCTTTGTGTTGTCAGTTGCAACTTAAAAAGGGTCACCTTCTTCTTATGAGGACGAATTACAAATACGATTTTTGCACTTCTGCATATAATTATGAGGGTCATACTGAAAGTCATGAGCAACAATTTTTTATAAAGTAACATGCTTTATTATTGACAAACCAAATACACCACCTCAATCTACAGATCTTTTTTAATTTTTTCACATAATCACCACTTCTTTGTACACATTTCTCCCAGCGTTCTGGGTGTTTGAAAATTCCCCTTCTGTAAAATTCCATTCCAGCCATCTGAAGACACCGACGCACTGCTTTCTGAATTGCCTTCCTTGTCTCAAAACGTCCACACAGCTGATCCTTCACAAATCCAAAAAGATGGTAGTCGGAGGGTGCCAGATCAGAGCTAAAGGAAGGGTGTGGAAGAACTTCCCACCCCATCTTTGCAGTTGCTTCCAGTGTGAGGCTAGCAGTGTGGGGGCGAGCGTTGTCCTGCAGGATGATGATGTTTTGTCCCGGACGTTTATCACACAATGCACGACAGAGCTTGTGCAGCACCTGGACATAACGAGCAGCATTGATGCTTTGCCCACGTTCCAGGAATTTTGTCAGAATAAACCCCTCTGCATCCCAGAAGACTTTGCCCATCACCTTTGCAGCTGATGGCACTGTGTTTACCTTCTTTTTTGATGGAGAATGCAAATGGTGCCATTCCATACTCTGCTGTTTTGTTTCAGGCTCGAAATGGTGAAACCAGCTTTGATCACCTGTAACAGTACAGAGCAAAAAATCATCGCCTTCGTGTTGATATCTCTGCACCAGTTCTGAGGTGATGACTTTTTGCTGACTTTTGTGGTCTTCGGTCAGTAACCGCAGGACCCAACAAGCACAAACTTTCCTATAGCCCAAGCTTTCAATCATCTCCTGTACTGCACTGTACCCTATTCCAAGTTTTCAGGCTATTGTGTCCACAGTCACATGCCTGTCATCTTGAATGATCTCATCCAATCTTTCCTTGTTGCATTCAGTTGAGGCTGTTCAAGGACGACCGCTCCAAGGCTCATCTTCGAACACTGCTCACACCCATGCACACACTTCCATAAGCACGCTGAAGTCTCTGGTGAATTTCTGCAGCAGGGCTTTCCTCTTTCACAAGAAGTTCAATGACAGCACGCTGGCGAAACGACATATCATTGTCGGCCATTTTATTAGGAGTGATACTGGTCACGTGATGCAAGCTACTGACGTCACAAGACACTCAAGGTTAAGACAACAGCTGGTTCCACATACCACTGTACTCTCTTTCGTCTCCTGTTCCCAGGTTCATGCAAAGAAAAGTTGCTCATGACTTTTGGTACGACCTACGTAATTAAAATAGCAGACAGTGAGCAAAATCCAGAAACCCATATTACACTCTCTCTCTAACTTTCGTAACAATTTTTACAGAGACACATCGGACGGTATTGAATCAGATTCTTCGCCAGTCTACTACACATTTAGCTGATGGTCCTTTTGCCGTTTTGGTTGATCACACCAGAGTGTTAGACTTTGATGTAAAGAGGCGATACTTCAGATCTGAGTTGGAGAGAATGGATGAGGGCATCAGACGGGAGGAACTGGCAGTCCACGTCCGTAGAAGTCACGTATTTGAAGATTCTTTCCGTGAACTTCACAGGCGAAGTGCTGATGAATGGAAAAATAGGTTTTACATTGTATTTGAAGGTATTGAATGCAGTCCATATTGCAAATATTTTCCTTAAAAAAATATGTTTCCAGTTTTATTCGGCAGTATGTTTTTCAGTTTTAATAATGAAACCATAAATGTTTGGTATGCAGAAATGTATTTTGAGATAACTGCAGATTGTTTTCTTTAATGTGATGATAATTGATAGTGTCTGTAACTTAAAACTTCAGAAT
This sequence comes from Cryptotermes secundus, assembly GCF_002891405.2. Lineage (NCBI taxonomy): Eukaryota > Metazoa > Arthropoda > Insecta > Blattodea > Kalotermitidae > Cryptotermes > Cryptotermes secundus. The sequence continues at coordinate 1,227,464 of NW_019730109.1, forward strand.
TTTTTTTGTGAATGTCATGATTACTAACTTCATGGACTTTTAGATTTTATTAACTTCATGGAACCGAGCCCCTCTTGGGAAGCCACGAGTTGTGCAGCTACCCAAGAAATTCCCAACATTTTATGGAACCAGAAGGTTCATAACTTGTTCACAAGATCCCTCCACTGGTCCCTATCATGTGACAGATCAGTCCAGTCCATACCATACTATGCCATCCCATCTCTCTAAGGTCTATTTTATTATTATCCACCCACCTACATCTTAGTCTTACTAGTGGGCTCTTTCCTTCTGGCTTTCCCACCAGTATCCTATACGCATTCCTTTTCTCCCCCATTCATGCTGCATGCCCCACCAATTTCATCATCCTTGACTTGATCATTCTAATTGTACTTGGCAAATAGCACAATTTAGAAGTTCCTCATTATGCAGTTTTCTCCAACCTCCAGTTTCTTCGTTCCTGTTCATTCCAGATATTCTCCTGAGCACCCTGTTCTCAAACGCCTGTAGTCTGTGTTCCTCCATTAATGTCAGAGACCAAGTTTCACACCCAGACGGAACTACAGGCAAAATTATAGTTTTGTATATTATAATTTTTATGTTTTTAAACAGCAGATGAGAAGACAAAAGATTCTAGACTGAATGGTAACAAGCATTACCCAGATTCAGTCTCCTCTTAATTTCCTCCTGAATTAGGTTTTGCTTTGTCATTGTAGTTCCCAAATATCTGAACTGTGCCACATTTTCAAAGCATCTATTAGCTATCTTTAGCTCATGATTTTGCCCTGCATTCTAGTGATGAGACAGGAACATATACTTCCTTTTCTCTACGTTTACTTTTAGACCAACCTCCTTACTAGCGTCAATGAATGTTTGTATGTTTTTCTTTATGGTATCTATATTATCTCTCCATAGATTCACATCATCAGCATAGACCAGCGGCTGATGTGTCTGTTTGGGAAAATTATGATACCAAAATCAGATTGTTATTGATATGCTTTTATTTAGCCTGCTCTTGGCAGATGATAACAGTTATTGAAATAACAGTGACTGAAGTTTCAGTTGTAATTTCTATCATTTATGGCTTTCCAATAAGTCAGAGAGCTGTATTTCAGGGAACAAGTTATCATATAAGTATATTCAAATCTACAGGTGAAGAGGGCCAAGATGCAGGAGGTCTACTGCGGGAGTGGTATGTGATAATATCACGAGAAATATTCAACCCAATGTATGCACTGTTTACAACATCACCTGGAGATCGTGTGACGTATATGATCAACTCCTCATCACACTGCAACCCAAATCACTTGTGCTACTTCAAGTTTGTTGGCAGAGTCATTGGTTAGTACACCCTTAATAGCATAGTACAACCTTGATATAACAAAAAATTGTGAAATCCATAAAAAGTGTTCATTCTGTCGATCATTTCTGTAGTTTACTGATATATTGTCTGGACCACCTGTAACAGAACTCTTATGTCAGTGTTTATATATGTTGCCACCTAGTTAACCTACTTTTGAGAATAACAAGTTTGGTTCCAGTTGAGCTGTGAGTGAGCCACCTACCTAGAAATGTGCAAAGGGTGAGAGCAAAGTTCATATGGATCACTGATGGATGTTAAATTTTTCTGAAGTCATTGCTCTCTCCCTTGTCACTCTTTGCAATTGGTCCTTGACTGATGGGACATCTACTTTCAAGAGTCTGCCAGCACGGAGTGTCAAGTGCTACTGGTTGCCATTGTTTGCTGAATGTGCTATCACCATGTCAGATGCCTTCGGTGAAATAGTCTTGAGAACTGCTGTAGTCCTTGATGAGCTTCAGTGAAGTTAACCAGATTTTCTGAATAAATTCGGGCACCTTTACCTTGTCTGGCCAAGAATCTTCTAAATGCTGTTATGAAAACTGCTGCTGTTGTCAAAATGCTTTGCCTTTGCTATTATCTTTACTCTTCCCCTTGATGAGTTTCAAATAGCACAATATAATCTGTGCATATATACAACATAGGGTGCAATGATTAAATCCCACTTGGTGGTACTTCTCTTATTAGCTCTGAAAGACTGGTGCCTTTCGTCAAGAAATATGTGATGCAATCATATACTGTTTCTTGTGTTATCCTTATTGCACTGTGTAGCCAATATTGTCACACTGAATGGATTAGTGCTTATTGTCTGATATATAAACTCCTTACTAAGCACTCATAAGTGGTTATTTGGAAGAACAGTTCTGATACGTCTAAAGGCTGGAGCTTGTCTCTTTATGTGGTGATTCCATTTGGATGAAGGAATAGGTGCACTGAATTATATTGGCTCTTCTTGGAATTTGGTTTCTTATCCCAAAAATCCTTTAGTTCCTGTTATACTACTACTACTACTACTACTACTAGTTTGAATCAGAGAATTGAAATGATAGGCGGGTGCAAATCCACTGCTTTTATAATCCTGTTTGCTTAGTTTCTGTTGCTTTGAATTTCAAATGAAAAACAATTCAATAAATGATGACTGTGCAGAGTTGCTGGTTATGACAATCTGTCCACAATGTGGCTATTAGATAATTGAATCCTTCACATCAGAAAACCTGCAGTGTTATCAGCAGGATATCTTGTACCTCAAACAGGTAAAATCAGTAGTCTTAATTCTTTGTAAGCACCTATGCAATCAGTCCCCAAGGGAATTATATGAAGGGCATTCCATATATAATGCCTCCTATTATTTTATGTTAATCTGTAACGTCTTAGCTGGATGTTGGTGGTGCTGTAGTAAAGGTTGAACCTTCCCGCCAATGTACTGTTAGTTTGGTTGTCGTGCAACACATAGCGACAGAAGATCAGTCTACCAAAATGGCGTCTGAACACAGAAGTGCGTACGAGACAGATATGTGTTATTGAATTTCTCACTGCCAAATTGCACCCATTTACATCCATCTACACTTGCTAAAGGTGTATGGAGACGATACAGTGGATGTCAGCACATTGAGGCGGTGGGTAGTGCGTTTCAACAGTGGCGAAAGTAAAGTGCATGACAAACCATGCCCTCAGCATCCCCGCTCAGCTGCCACTCCTCACAATGAACAGCGCCTCAATCAGCTCATCCATACAGATTGGCAGATAATGACCAGGGAACTGTGTGCATGGCTTAATATCGGCTGTAATGCATTGGAAACAATGTTGGTGAAGCTGGGTTATCACAAAGTCTGTTCCAAGTGGGTCCCGCGGGTGCTTATACAAGACCACAAAACGCATTGACTGGAAGTGTGTCACAACCTGTTGCACCAGTTTGAGGCTGAAGGTGACAAGTTTCTGGACAGCATCATCACCAGAGATGGGACGTGGTGTCACCACTACGAGCCGGAATCCAAAAGACAGACCATGGAGTGGCAACATCAGTATTCCCCAAGAAAAAAGAAGTTCAAGACATGGCCATCGGCAGGGAAAGTGATGTGCACGGTCTTTTGGGATAGGCAGGCTGTGATTTTGTTGGATTTCCTGGAGCCTGGTGAGACTTTCAATTCTGAACGCTACAAGATGACGCTGACTAAGCTGAAAGCCAGCATTTCCTGAGTCAGGCCAGAGAAGCAGACAACCTTTCGCTTGCAACACAATAACGCTAGACCCCATACCAGTTTGGCGACCACCGCACACATTGCAAAGTTTGGCTGGACTGTCCTGCCACATCCACCTTGTAGCCCCGATTTAGCACCTTCAGACTTCCATCTCTTTGGGCCTATGAAAGATGGACTATGTGGGCAACATTTTCCAGACAATGCTGTCATTGCAGCTGTAAGAAAGTGGCTAGCCCTGCTGGCGCAGACTTTTACGGACGCAGCACACAGGCTCTTGTTCATCTCTGGCAAAAGTGCATAACGAATATTGGTGATTATGTGGAAAAATAACTGTTAGTAGCTGAAATCTTGCTCTGTTTAACTGTATTATTATGCTTTCTGTATCTGTTATAGTTTTCATTAAAAAAAATAGGAGGCATTATATATGGAACGCTCCTCGTACATGCATACACATCAACCACTCAGCAAACACACCTGCATTTGCCTCATGCTTATTTACAATGAACAAGGTTAGATGCATATAAATATATATCTTGGACATTTCTTTATTTTAAATTAGCCTGAAAGGATAGGAAGGAATTTCTGTGTAGAAGGTAGTACTCATACTAATGTCCAGTTGGTTCCAGAAGATATGTCTTCAGCCCCTTTGTTGGTATTAGAATGACTTGCTACTCCACTTGTGCGAGCTATTTAAATTTGCAAGTGTATCAGTCTCGTATGCTTTCATGTCCGTTTTTTTTTCTTTGGCCAACACTTTCGAACCTACAAGGCTGTTGCTTGGAAGTTGAGATTAATGTTCACATACCCTCTGTTGATATCTTGAAATACTATTCATTACTATTCTCTGTTCCATATGTCTATGAAGTCAATGCAAATAAAATATCTCTAACAGGTGATGGCATGTATGGTTCCTATTGGATTGCAGGCTGAGAATGTACTTTTCACATGATACAGATGATGCCTGTCTTCATTACGACATTAGTATGTTGGTATACAGGTGACATTGCAGAATAATTTGTGCATTGTGAAGTACGTTTTGAACTCATCCCCTTTTGTATGTCTATGTATGTTTCATAAATAATCTGAATGGTTTTTAAACTTTGATTTCTCAAACCCAATTAATAGGTCCACATCAAATGTTACATTTTTCAGCTAAGGCGATTTATGACAACAAGCTTCTGGAGTGCTACTTTACACGGTCATTCTACAAGCACATACTGGGAATTCTTGTCAAATATACCGATATGGAGAGCGAGGATTACAGCTTCTATCAGGGTCTCGTTTATCTTATGGAACATCGTGTCAGTGACCTGGGTTATGACCTTACATTCAGTGCAGAAGTGAGTAGAGGTGCTGAAGTGTAAGAAATTTGTTTATTATTTTGTGACTTCTGCACATTAGTTCTGACATCCAATTTTATTTCCAAATTACAGGTCCAGGAATTTGGGGTAACGGATGTCCGGGATCTGATTCCAAATGGCCGCAACATTCAAGTATGTGAACAGAATAAGATGGACTATATCAGATTGGTATGTCAGATGAAGATGACGGGAGCCATTCGTAAACAGTGAGTTATTCACAGTTGAAACTTATAATTCCTGTACACACCATACATGTTCCTTGCCAGTTGTGAGACTTGCAGATCAAGTTTATTTATAATTTGATTCAGGACAGACATTGAGTTATTTAATTTTCTTCGTATTTGATATAATAGTTACTCCAATATGTCTGACTCGTGAGTCATCAGAATCTTTGGGTAGTTGTAGGGTAAACTCTGCCTAAGACATCTTGGGGGGAGCATCATCATCCGATAGTGATGTAGATCATTATATCACTATTAGAAAGTTATGATATTCTATTTTCAGCATACAGTGGGAATGAAAATCACCATAAAGGAGATGTTATTCAATGCATAGAACTTCTTTACATATAGTTGCCAACTCAGTGTATAGCACACTGTCTTCTTTCTCCCTAGTAAGTGTTGAGCCTCATGATACGATTCCCATGAAGATACAGGAGGTGCATGTATAGATGATACATTTGAATATTTGACAAAAAAATTGTTTATTGTTTTTTATTATTATTATTATTTACTTATTGTTCTATATCTTGGTTTTGAAGAATATAAAAAGTGCTCCCCCCCCCCCCCCCATTAGCACTTGCTTAGTATGACCTCCATTTTGTCTAACAGCTTCTTGAAGTCAAACACATAAATTTGTGATGACCCTGTGACACATGTCCTCATCTTTCTCATTCACAGCTGGGTAATCATTGCTCTAATTTTCGTAATATTTTGAAGTTTCATTAGAAATGTTTTCTCCTTCAAAAACCCCCATAAAGATAAATCACATGGGTTCAAGTCTGGGCTAAGTGGTGGGCAAAAATGTCTGCAATTGTGATGCTCTGGATAGTGGTGTGACATGATGCAAGGACCGAAAATAGTATTCAAAAATCCAACATGACGTTAGTGGTGTGTAGCATGCCACTCTCCTGCATAAACCACTGATTGTGTATAAGCAGTTAGGTTGCCATACGTTATACAAAGTCAGCCTGGATCACATACAAATATCACTGAGAATTTACAGTTTCTTTGAAGAAAATTGGTCCGATTAAGTCATGAGTGGAAGTGCTACCCGAACGGTCACTTTTCTTCCATGGCTATTTCTTTTGTGAAAGTTATGTTCTATGTTCTCTTGCCCAAAAGTGCACATTCTGGTTATGAACAGTCCCATCAATAAAAATAGGTCTCATCAGGAAACCATATATTGCAGAATGTTGCATTTTCCTCTTCTTCCTGTGCTCCAAATTGAAACCACCTTTCCATATTATGTACAGAAAGAGAACTCTCTTTGTTTTGGCAAAAAAGACAAAAACTTTGCTCTTTTCAGTCATCAGATATTTGTGATCTGCCATTACACTTAACTGACATCTAGTTGCAGCATGGCATTCAGCGTTTTTGGTAATCTATAAGAGAATTTCCCAGAACTAATCGAAAGTGTTGCAAAATTAGAATTACATGCATTGAACGAGTTTTTTTAAATTGATTTTACGAATGTGTCAAATGTTTGTGTGCCACCCTGTATGTGAGCAAATCATACTGGTAGAAGCCACACCATTTTATAATTTCCTGCCATCAGTACTGCCAACTTAGTATCCATGTGAACTTCTGTGATGGGAGGGACACCATTGCCACTTTGCACATTAAGACCTAGAATATGCAACTTTCATGACCTCTGTAGCTTCTCTGTTTTGCTAAGAATAGAAAAGTTTTAATATTATTATAGACATTTGTTGGGTTTTTTCAATGCACATTCCTCTGAAACACACCTGACCTTTTATTGTCATTTCTTTTGAACCTCTCTGTTAGAATATGCCATTAGGTAGGTACAGGAAAACGGCAAGGAGATATAATGGAATGATATACATCACCTTCTTATCTATGCTAATTATGTCAGTTTATTGAGTGAAAACATGAACATTATGAAGAAAGTTATATGTGCTGTATTAGACACTGGTAAGTTTACCAGGATATAAATACAGAGAAAGCTAAGTGTATAATTATGTCTCATCGCCAGAATATCAGAGCTCATTCTGTCATTGTGTTCTTTCCAGTTTCTATGATGTTCTACAAAATGGTTTCTTTGTGAAATTTGTAGTTCTCATTATTTCTTTTATGGTCCAGAAGGATCTGTTCTGTAGTCCACATGAAACATATTTCTGCTAATAATCTTTTGTTATCCATTTTCATTTTCTATGATTCACTGCCATAAGATGGTTTTGCCCTTGTATCAGTAAATCATGATCAGTGAGAAGAACTGATGAAGGGAAACTGATTAATGAAGTTGTTGTGCCTAATAACAGAGTAAGTTCACCAGATGTTTTTAGACAGGACGGATATGTTTGTTAGATTTGAGGTTGTCATAGCTGTGACTATGAAGAGTACTAACTGCTGGGATGTGATGCTATGTAGCCTGGCAAAAGTATCAGCATGCCCTGGAAACTTAATGAAACTAATACTAGACTACAGTGTGTCATCCCAGAATATGGTACTCTTCAGGATGGATAATTATTTGAAGTGTCTCTGGGATTACAGGATCAATGCCTTTTTGGAAGGCTTCTATGACATCATCCCAAAGCGGTTGATATCGATCTTTAATGAGCAAGAGCTAGAGTTACTGATCTCAGGATTGCCTAATGTGGATATTGAAGATTTAAGAGCTAACACAGAGTACCACAAATATCAACCCACATCCCTCCAGGTGAGAGTCAACACGTGGATGGATATCATCATTAAAAATTTATGACAATAAGTTCTGGGAGAAACTGATTGCCTGTTTTCCATTTATACATCACTGACAACATAGAAAATAACACATCCAACAATTTTTTATTGCAACAGGAACATGTTTATTTAGCAACCGGGCTTTTGCCTAGCAATGATTGGGGGAATACACATATCACACAGACCGCATAGAAAAGGATGTGTCCAAGGATTAGAAAATGATTCATCCAAAATCTCTTTTGTTGTTGCATGTTTATTTGTTGCCATGGAAATGTGTTTACCAAGTGATTACGTAGCAACAGTGTGGGGGGTTAAGCACGTGCGGACACACAGGTCTCTTCTGATCAGTTTCACAATCACCATATACAAGACATAACACTTCCCCCACATATGAGGAACACATACTACGTCAATACAAGACCAGGAAGAACCTCAAATATGTACATCTCTAAAAGAGATATATCTGCACAACTACTACACCCAGACAAAATGTAAGAAAACCTTTTATATACATTTGATTATTCGATTTGATTTGATTTGATCTTAAAGATTTAACATTTTAACAATTAATATTATCCTGTATTTTGGTACACATGATGGAAATAACAGGTTCTAGTTTGGATGATTGGCTTTATTAGCACTTTGGTTACACTCTATCTCGTAATTACAATTAATACCGCACTGTTGGTGATTTGCAAAATATACAGTTCACCATTGCACATGCACTAGGATTATTTCAATTGATTTGATTTGAGCTTAAAGATTTAACATTTTAACAATTAATATTGTCCTGTATTTTGGTACACATGATGGAAATAACAGGTTCTAGTTTGGATGATTGGCTTTATTAGCACTTTGGTTACACTCTATCTCGTAATTACAATTAATACCGCACTGTTGGTGATTTGCAAAATATACAGTTCACCATTGCACATGCACTAGGATTCTCCATCTTCACCAGTCGTATTCTGGCAACAGATCTCAATGCAGAAACTAGCACTTCAAATCAGTATGAAGTCTCCTTTTTATTTCATCTTCAATCACTCTGTACTCAGATAATGTTCACAATTCACTGAGGATACTCTCCATTCTTGGCCTTGTATCTTCAATTGCTGAACCTCCTGGACTTAGCTGCTAGTGGACTCATATAGCCGCAGCATGGGCAACACAGAAAACACAGTTCTGTTGTTACATAGCGCAGACCACACAGAAAACAAGTCATGTGATAGCTTTCTCGCCAGTCCATTGGTGTGCTGACTGTTGCCTAGCAATGAGCTCTAAACATTCATCCTGTTGTTGCATGCATGTATCACAGTGTGTTTATCAAGCCATTGCCTGGCAATGCGTTTACATGTCACAGTATTTAATCTTACAGGTGAACACGCCTTTTTGTGTATAACAGCATTATATGTTACCAAAGAAAGCAATATTCCAATATGTAAATGTTGGCCAATGTAGGAATCACATATTTTACACACAGGAATTTCCAGACACATTTTTTTATGAAAAGTTTAAAAGTTGTGTGAGTTAATGTAGTAACTACAAATGTTTCTTTGCTTCAAATTAGATGACATTATGAACCAGCATGATGAGGTCCTACAATATGATGAACTAATTACAAACCAAAACCAACATTGATAGATGTCATTAAGATCCCAATCAATTACAAATATAACTATTGTACAAGACAGCCAGTTTCCAGTGGTACAACAAAGGAATGAACACAACAATCAGCATAGTAGGGGGAAAAGAAAGGACGGATGATGTTCAGTTCTGTGTGGTTTGGCCCTTTGTCGTCACGCATTTCCCCATGCATCCTGTTTGGTCTTTGGTACTGCAGTAGGCACTAGTACTGGTCCCACCTCATCCCATTTTTGTAACTTGCTGTGATGTTATGTTGCATGTACTTTACCATGCTCCCTCTGTAAGTCTCATAATTTTATATGTTCCATTCTTTAACCTTGAAGTAATTAGAATGTCATATGCATTTTACAGATTCAGTGGTTCTGGCGAGCCCTGCGCTCATTTGACCAGGCTGCCCGTGCCAAGTTCTTGCAGTTTGTGACTGGAACTTCCAAAGTGCCGCTTCAAGGTTTTGCTGCTCTGGAAGGCATGAATGGAGTTCAGAAATTTCAGATCCACCGTGATGATCGTTCAACAGACCGTCTGCCTTCTGCACACACATGGTATATCTTATCCTTCTACTTCTAAACTAAGGATTTATGAATTCTTGCATTTGTGATTTCAACTTTGACTTGAATTTGATTTTGAACTTCTCTACATTTTCATCCACTAAGGCTGAGTAAGTGAAATTTAATGATGTGAAATATCATCTTGTAATGTGATAATGCAGTAAAACTGTAATAGAGGAAGTGGGGCTTATAATAGTTACTTCATTACATTGACATAAACGACTGGAATTGTCAGTTTCAAAATGTTACTTACATATGTAAAACTGTTGCCTCCCCCCCTCCATTGCCTTTGGTACAAAGAGTAATCTGTTGCAAGCCACTCCTTTCTTCCCTCTTCGCACAACTTACAGTTTTGCTTTGAAACATTATGGCTAACAGTCCTTAAAGATCCTATTAACCCACCATCCCTCTTCCACCTTTGACTGAAAGAAAGTTCACATTTCAGAATCAGACAGCAGCTGACCCCTCTGAAGTTTTAACCACTGAAAAATGTACATCATTTGACATCCTCTGAATTTCCATGGCAGTCTGGTAGCTTGTTTCATTGTATTTTGCGTTGCTTTGCTTGTTTGTGTAGGCACCATTCAGCGTCTTCCCCACCTTGTCACACAGGTTTCCTCTTCTCCTGAGGTTCCACTGATTTTGGATAATGTCGCACAACACAGCTTATGCAGACACGTGTTTAAGGTTTTTTCACATCAGATATCTTTGATTGACACTGACTGAAGATGTCTAAATACCCTGAATTATGGAAACGCAACAGAAGAGCATATATTTGAATATGAAACTTGAAATAATACGTGTGTGTGAAGTCAGCAGCTTGTACAGAAACGAAGTAGGAAGGCTATGTGAATTAACATTTTTGAAAATATTTCCACAGTATGCATCCTGTTGTGTGTCACAAATATATGGTTAAGTAAGATTATCTGTAAGCGGCCTCCGTAGTCTAGAGGTAACGTTCCCACCTCATGACTTGTAGTACGCGGGTTCAAATACCCGGCGGAGGTCTTCAAATTTTTAAGGGCGGAAAAATTCAGGAACAAGTCCTCTGGGAGGGACTTTAAGCCGTGGGTCCCGTGTCGTAGCTTTACGGCACGTAAAAGAACTTCATATCTCCTAAGGAGGTCACTGAGCCAAATTGAGGACGTTTCCTACCCAACAGCAGTCTCTAATACCTCTGGTAGATGGGGGAAGCATTATAGATACCTCTCAGCCAGTAGAGCCGGTCTCGCTGGCTGGGCGGGACTGATGGTAAGTACCAATACCGGTAGGATATAGAGACTGGTAGAAATCATAGAGGGAAGCACAATGGACCAATACTGGTCTAAGTGCATGGGGAAACCCACCCTCTCCAAATAACTAATTAACTAAGATTATCTGTAAGCACAACAAAAAGAAATGTTTTTTTCAGTCAGTCAGTATTTCTCAGATAGAAATTTATTTCTTACCACTGCATNAGTCACCGTTATGTTACCGTGCGGAGGAGGGGGAAGGGAGCGCTGACTCGCCCGCCGCGTCACTGCTGGTGGGGGGGGTTCTCCTTTGCGCAACATGTCACAATATATTACAACATACCCAAGAAGAAATATTGCTTAGAATAGTAACAGCCCAAAGATTTATTACAGCAGAACTGTGGGTGAAATAACTTCCACATTGTGAGAGGCTTCAACTGTGGATTGACGACCTGTCACATAACATTGGATTTTCTACTGTACATGAAGAATCTTAGACTTTATTCCATAATTCCATTTTAAATTCTTTATTCATAATTCTGAATTCTGTATTCTTAATATACATGCCACCTGAAAGCCAGAATATCTTAGTCAGAGCTGGCATCCATTATTAGGCAACAGATCGGTATTCACAGTTCCGTATCATTGTCTGGGCGACGAAACAGTGTTCACGTGGCAACGCATACATGACAGATGTTACCATGGAAATGAAAATCAGGACTAATGTAGTTCCCGTGGTAACAAATACATGAGCTACAGGTGCACAGAACACGTGAAATGGAACCCTTGGACAAGGTGTCTTCTAGGTCGTCCGACTGTCAGTTAAATAGACCAGGACAGAAGTGAGAGGGGAGTTCTGTAGTCAGAATTGCAGCCAGCAGTTATAAGTAGAGTTAAGAATTAAAGGCAAAGTTCAGAATTGCAACCAAGAGTTCAGAAATGAAGTATGAGAGAACACGGAAAGTGTGTGACTTGTTATAGTTGAATTTGTGAAGTACTGTAACTGAGAGTAATTGTATTAGTAATGTCCAATAAACCCGATGATGAAATCCAGAATCCACAATTATTTTTAACGGAACCCTGGACACGTGACAATATCTTAACATATTAGTCACCTTCAGAATAATAATATCTGCTAATATTTTTAAATACAAATTCCTTGTATACTTCTGATATTTTGATAATGGTAATATTGTAATTCTCACACTGTAATGTAAGGCATAACTTTTATAATATGGATGCATTGCACCAAAATATTGAACCACATTGGGAGTTCAGTTAACTTTAGTCGTGTTATATCACACTGCCTGATGATGGTCCCATAAGAACCGATACATGTAGCTGTAAGAAATGAAATTCAATCTGAGAAATACTGATCTGCTGAAAATTTTTTTTTTTTGACTGATTACTTAACCACAATTATGACATTCTTTATGATACTAAAGAACAAAGAGAAATATAGTAGTACTAAAGTTCATTTGATGACTACATGTTGATGAAATTAATTTTGTGATATCGGTTCGTGACTGTGACAAATGTAATGTGATGAGTTCTGTCATGGGCGTGGAAGTTGCTGATGGTGCAGACTTTATACAGGTGTCTATAAAAGCAAGGTTATTTTTCATTGTGAGCGTGGTAACCTGAATGTGTCATTTGATAGGAAAATAAACAGTTAAGGGATTTGAGCATAATTTCTGTGACAGCTGTGCATCTTACAGTTAAGTATAATGCCTGATCCACAGCCATTGCTTATATACATAACATCAGAATGTTGCTTGTATTCCAGTAGTTAGAACAGCCATGAAGTAGTGAAGTTATGTAAGTAGCAGTGCAGTTTGAACTGCTTCATTTGTTACTTATATTACTCAAATACCATAACAGCAATACATTCATTCTCAGATGTACGCATGTGCAGGGAATTCTGGATAAAATGTGACTGAGACTTGTGAGTGAAATGTGAAGGACCTGTGCAAAAACTTTGTGGGCAGGACATTTGTGTTTAAAGGATGTCCCATGTTGAGCAGTCAGTTTCGAATACAGGATGTTGTATTAAGAAAATCTTTAACTGTTTGGTTCAGATAATGCTAACAAGAAGGAGAATGTTGAATTCTTTGTTTTCTTCAAATACCCATGTAAATCAATCCAAAGAACAAGAAATATTGCTATAGCATTATTGCATTATTATTGAAATACACTCAACTCTCGATTATCCGGGATAATGGTGGGCATGGAAATCACGATTAATCGAAAACCCGGTTAAGACAAATTTTATTAAAAGTAGTACTGTAATACTGTACCTTCATAATACTATAGGCCTACCTGTATTTAAATTTATTCAACCTCTTTTTATGTCATCTCATGGCCTATGTAATACTTTTTTTACATTACATGGAAGTATGAATTAGTTATTTGAATCACAGTGTTCAACAACATCCAACAGTTTTTACAAATATTCACACTTAACACTTAAAAAATTTTAATATTGTTGTTTGCTTTTTCGCGGCATTTTCCTTTTTACAGATATCCGTACGAAGCCTACGTAATATTAGCTTGTCACTTAATAAACTGTTCT
>NW_019730109.1:1241396-1241732 GCF_002891405.2 Cryptotermes secundus
GATTATCCGGGATAATGGTGGGCATGGAAATCACGATTAATCGAAAACCCGGTTAAGACAAATTTTATTAAAAGTAGTACTGTAATACTGTACCTTCATAATACTATAGGCCTACCTGTATTTAAATTTATTCAACCTCTTTTTATGTCATCTCATGGCCTATGTAATACTTTTTTTACATTACATGGAAGTATGAATTAGTTATTTGAATCACAGTGTTCAACAACATCCAACACTTTTTACAAATATTCACACTTAACACTTAAAAAATTTTAATATTGTTGTTTGCTTTTTCGCGGCATTTTCCTTTTTACAGATATCCGTACGAAGCCTACG
>NW_019730109.1:1241742-1272921 GCF_002891405.2 Cryptotermes secundus
CTTGTCACTTAATAAACTGTTCTCTTCACTCTCAAGATAGTCTAGTAAGGATTCCAATGATTAAGAGCAGCACCATGTGATATTTTCTTACTAGCAGCAGCGTCCACATCTTCCTCATTCTCACTTTCTTCCTGCTCTTCTGGCTGAACCCCCACTGAACTTACGATTTTGTCACTGCTTAACATTTCGAAGCCCGGTTCACACGAGTTTCTGTTTAGTACTTATCACAACACGCTTCCTTTTACACCCTGACATTTTGCTAATGCACTTGAAGATCAATACAAAGAGACTAACTTTGGTGGTCTATCTGTCCTTGAAACTTTCCACAAATCCTTGCATTCTTTCACCGTGAACCCTGGGGCTGGTCTGAACGACATGGAGAAGTGAAAATTCTTGCTCCCACTGGGCCTCAAACTCCAGCCCATAGCCAGTTGCTATACCAACTACGCTATCCCGAATTTTATAAATTGTCATATGTTGAAGTTCCACCCTACTTTGTGTTCACAATTGCATTGACCATGTAGATTGCCATTGTAACNATTGAGTGTATTAGTGCCATATCATATTATGCATAATTGGAAGTTAGAGGACAGGCTTGTAATTACATATTTAAACCATGTTTTGATGTTACACATATCCGTTACACTGAACTTATGTAGGTAAAAGGTTAAAAAGAAGTCAAAGTTGTCGCTATGCTTAACTAATAAAGCATTATGCCATGAAGGCATGTGGGGGAGTGGATCCACGTTTTCTTGACCTCAGCACTGGCTGGAGGTGAGTGATCAGCTTCATGCCCCTGCCACTTTACCCCCATACCCATTGGATAGGAGGTTGGGTGAACCCTGGGGCTGGTCTGAACGACATGGAGAAGTGAAAATTCTTGCCACCACTGGGCCTCAAACTCCAGCCCATAGCCAGTTGCTATACCAACTACGCTATCCCGAATTTTATAAATTGTCATATGTTGAAGTTCCACCCTACTTTGTGTTCACAATTGCATTGACCATGTAGATTGCCATTGTAACATTAACTGCCTTACTTTTGATGACCTGCATCACTAATCACAGACTGAAAAGTGTACAAATATGTGATTAAGCACTGTTACTAATTTGTACAAAAGATTACATAAACTTATGTTAAGAGCTAAGGCATGGATAGTGAGGGTTGTATTGTCATGCTGTGTCACTTCACTCAGCAGAACTGCTGACAGGTCCTACTCCAGAATTCAACTGATCCTGCTTATAACATCTTGGCACAAACCACACAGAAAACACCTTTTCTGTTATATTCCAGTAATACCTGAACTGTTGCATAGAAATGGGTGTTTGTTTGATTAGTTTCATTCTGGTCCGTCACATTAACAATATTAATGAGGGTGTTTCTTTATTTGCCTATTACATAGTAATCGGTCTATATGCCACATTATTTTCTGCAAGAACTTAATTTTTATTCCATTTTGATAGATGTATGTTATATAGCATATGTTCGTCCTTGATTGCAGTTTCAATCAGCTAGACCTTCCTGTCTACGAGACATATGACAAGTTGCGCACTTACCTCCTCAAGGCCATCCATGAGTGTTCTGAAGGGTTTGGATTTGCCTGAAGAAAAAGACAAGTTAGGATTAATTTGGAGACTGAGTAATTGTAGTGGAACAAGTTACAATTTGTTTAATTCTTATATATTGTTCTAGATAGGATATTTATATATTTCATGCAACTATGAATAGCCTAGTTCTATTTTGCATGTTCTTTTAACTTTTCATTTCTCCTGCCCCTTGTAATATATTGATTTATGGTCCAAACCATGGAGAAGAGATAATCAGCATCCAGCTAAACATGTTGAATTTATTCAAGTGTAATGATTCAGCATAAATTTAAAAATTGGCTTTAATATTTGAAATAAAGTATGCTGTAATGCTACATCAGAGTTATTTGAAGAACATGTAGTATTCATAATTGAAATAAAAAGTACTGAGACAACATGAATTTGACTAACAATAATTGTGAGTTCCTCATGCATTCGTGGCTTGAAATATATGTGTACCTTTTATCCCTGTTTCAGAGATATGTCCTCACATACTCATGGATTTTACAGATATGCTTTCATGTATTGCCTTCAGTTATCCCAGCTGATGCCAGCCAGTAGCATACAATATTCTGTTGAATTGAGACAGGTTAGATGGTATTTGAAAACCTTTTTTCCTGTGTATCATATCTTGTATATATTGTCGGGATCAGAGGAAGTGTTACATATGAGAATGTGGTTATTACTGCCTTTGCGCCTGGAGGCTTTTATTTTCCTGCATCAGTGCAGCACTTTGCAAATTTTGTAGCTAGTGGGATGATTATAGCTTACAGTATCTCTCATGATCTTCATGAATAATTAAACTCAGTTAAAAGTAGCCTAAAGTAAAACAGTGTTCAAGAAAAGGTATTTGTATACATTATTTGAGTCTTGGAAAAAAAATTGCAGACAGTATACAATTTTTACCATGACATTTTCATATGCACCATCAATTCCATTATTTTAAGCATAACAATATTCTTCAGTTTAAAAATGGCTCATGTAAAGAGTTTGGACTGTAATGAGAAGTTAATTTTAGTGAGTGCTTTCATATGCACCATCAATTCCATTATTTTAAGCATAACAATATTCTTCAGTTTAAAAATTTCTGCTCTAATATTGTCTTTCTTTCATCTTGGATTCACATAAATATGTGTTAGCATGGCTTAGCCACTAATTTCTGTTCTTCACAAGTCAAACGAGTACAGCTGATAACACAGCATTCTCATATCTTTGACTTATTAAGAGCATGAATGGGGAGAGAATACCACCATCAGTTCAAAATATAAAACACCAGCTGAGTAATAGGGACTTTTCTGCTGGGGTGATGCAAGAAATAACAAAGGTTATTCTGTGGAGTTTGTGACTGGCATAGCAGTATCCTTATGCAAAATATGACAAGTCCAAGATGAACTTGTACAGAGGTTTGTTAAGAGGCATTCAGTATCTGCTGTTTTATTATTTTCCGTGCCTTGAGTTTCATGTAGTCTCTAATGTGTCTGTTTACTCTCATTAAAGTAGCCTACATGATATTGCTTGCAATTCTTAAATAATTGCCAGTTCCTCAAATATACATTTTACGAAGATATACTGTTACAGAAACTTCCATAACCGGGAATCATAAAAAGTGAATATAGAAGAAATTTGAAACTTTCTGAGTAGAAATGTCAATTGTTATTTCAAACATGTGCTTTGGTAGATACAAAAACTTGTTTTCATAAAATTGTGATTATGAATGATACATTCTGAATTAGAAAACAGATTAATTTTGTCACTTCAGTGAGTGTTAAGAATCAAATACATTTTTTAAAGCACTAAGAGCTTTCCTTTAAAAGGAACTACTGAGGATTTTAAAAATGCATTATAATTATTTAACAGCTACACATAATATGACATAAAAAGAGTTGATTATTGTTAATACTGAGATTCTTTAAATGAAGTGCCAGTGAGGTGCTCCATGACTCATTAAACAGTAAAATTTCATATGAAGGAAGATGCTATGGTTTACAAATTCCATATGCAGTTTCTGCTTTTGTGTGTTTCACCCAGCATCTTATTTAAGTCTTTGCCCCAGAAATCTGCCCACTGCCATCAAATCCTCAACTTATGAATGAGTAAGAATTTGACCTCTATGACTATACATCAGTTTTATGAAGACCCAATAACAATAAAGAGTTTTGTGGCCAAAACGTGGATCATCACCTCAAGAATGTAAAGCTTATGCTCTAATAATGCTGAATACAAGTTTCCTGGTAGTGTCCAGGTTAATATCTGTCCAATAATTTTACAATATTAGTGGGAAAGCCCATTCACCATCTGTGGGAAGTCACTTCTTCCTTACTTTGTCCCTTCCTTTCTCCATTAAAACAGTGACTGAAGTACATTTTTAATGTTCTTATGGCATAGTTTCAGACACATCTGTATGTGTACAGAGAGCTACTATGGCATGAGAACATTTTCTACATTACATACATGCACGCGCAGCAAAACCTGGATTTTATGTTTCTCAAGGGACTATTTAAAATGAATGGAAAATGGAAATGAAAATGTGTGCAGCTGTGAAAATTAATACTGTATTATATAAAAAAAATATAGTACATAATACTTTACTTCTTCCACATGTCTGCAGCTTCATTTTCTGCTGAACCCTGCACACCTTTTTTTATAAAAGACATTTTCTTCAACTGTTACACTTTGTAACATATGAATAAAAATCAGTTCCATCAAATGCAACAGTTTTTAATACAAGTGAAACCTTTACATGTGTTGTCCAGTATCGGCCATCAGCAGAAGGCAACCAACACTTCAGGGGAATTACTTTTCCAGTAGGACATGTGCGTGTTGTCTTGAAAAGGCTTAAAACATTGGTATGTTTAAAAGCAGGTTGTGTCAAAAAGCAAACAGTATCTGTTTCAATTAACTTAAAATCTTTCTGTTTAATTACATGGACCACAGTGACCTTTGTATTTCTTTACTGTTGGTATGTAAATGTCTTGATTCATAGGCCGCCTACATACATTGTATAGGTATTTCAGAGTTCTATATTTGATCTTAGTGAGAATCTCTAATCAAAATGATTACTGATTGTCATACCTGTATGGTGTTTTGCATGTGTTCTGGTGGGCTCGTGGTGCTGCTTGTGATGTGTTGTAATGAACTGATGTCCTGTGAGAATGAATTTTTTGGGTGTCAGTATGTTCATGCATGGTTGTACAGGAGTGTGTCTATGTATTTTATGGCTATATCAAATAGGCTATTGTTAAATTGTTTTCATCAGTTTTTTGTTCATCTGTTAATGTTTTGTATATATAGATAAATGTAGAAGTTTTACTTTGTATTCATGTAAAGGTTTTATTCAGATTAAAAATTGTTGCACTTGATGGAACTTATTCTTTGTTCACCTGAGTCTCAATACTACTGAGGGCAGTCATCATGTTATTATTTTCATGAGGTAATGACTCACAGTGTCAGTACTCCCAGTGTGGACAAAAATGTTGCTGGAAGTTCACTTTTCCTCTGTCTTCCTCCTCCTCAGACACATCAAATGTAAACATTTCATTCTTCATTTCTTCTAAAATTTGAACCTCACACATGAAATGGTACTCCTACTTTCAGCTGACCCCAGTCATCTGCAGCTATGCTACATTCTGTTGCATCTTCACCATCATTGGTTTAAGTTGAATCCACATTTCTGAAAACAGTTCCCTCTTGTCATATGTGTGATACAGCATCATGATTCTGCATGCAAGATTGTGCATCCGAAACATTTACCTTTATGAGTGTTGCTCTGTGGAGCAACTTGTTTGCGATCAGTCATTGACATAATTTTTCTTACATGTTGTTGTACAAGGTAATAACATTTGAATGAGCTGATTATTCCCTGGGCAAGTGGTGGCTGGAGAATGCTGGTGCAGTTTGGGGGAAGGAACACAACTTTCACATTCCATAGGTACTTGTGTCTGGGGATTATGAGCAGCACACTGTTCAACAAAAAGTAAGATTCTTCCATTTTCGGCATGTAGTGCCCTTAAATATTCAGTAAAGGCAGTGTGTGTAACCCATATGTTTTTGTTGCTTACATATTTTGTGGTCAATTTCATGACAATTTTAATGCAACAGAAGTTTTCGCCCTCCCCAGTAACTATGGCTAGGAGTTTATCAGTCTCATCACAATTGCAGGCTAAGAGAATGGCTATCCTCTCCTTGGAATTCTTTCTGTCATTACAAGGGCCCCTGTTCAAACTCTGTGCCTTTTTAGGTGAAAGCTTGAAGAAAGCCCAGTCTTATGAGCATTTTAAATGTAACTGTTCTTTTTAATTGAATTTAATTTAATTTATTGATACTTCAAGTGACCCATACAGGTGATAACAAGTCACCACAGATATGTGTAGAAGTAGTCCATCATTAAAAATGAGTACAATAGTAGGGATAGCGCCTCCAGATATAGAACATGTCAAAGTCCAGGTTACAGTAAAATTACTCCAGAGGACTATGTCATAAAGATATTACAACATATTTACAACCATTGTTGCAATAACTATTGATACAATGATTGATACAGTGTTATATATAACACTTGCATTGCCACTTATCATCATAATAAAATACATATTAACATTGTCAATTATGGAGTAAAAGCATATCTAAAGAATTATAGGTACCCTACAATAAAATTTTTAAAAATGACTAGTGTTGTTTTATTTATCTGTAATTAACATAATCATCCCTTGTTTTCCATTCATAATACTCAACTAAAGAATAAAAAGAGCCCACCTGCAAAAATTTTTAAGGAATATTTGAATTTATTTAAGTCTTGCGATAAATTTTTTATACTATGTGGTAATTTATTAAATATTCAAATCACCGTGTAAGATACTCCCTTTTGAGCCCTGGTTGATTTATAAGGTGGATAATGTAGTTCGAATCTTTGTCTCATATAAATGTTATGAATATCTCAATTTTCTACATACTTGTCTATGTTTTTAACTATGAAGACCGATATTGAAAATATATACTGTGAATAAAATGGTAGAATGTTTAATTTTTTAAATAGAGGCCGACAAGTGTCATTATTTCCTGCTTTCATTATTACCCTAATTATTCTTTTTTGAATTTTAAATATTTGGGTACTGTACATTGGATTTCCCCAGAATATTATGCCATATGACATAGAATGGACGTAGGCATTATACATCAATAAGCTCTCTAGGGACAATACTAAGACTAGAACTCTTATAACATAACAAGCCGAGGTCAATTTGCTGGCTGTTTGTTTGACACGTGCCTTTCATGTTAAAGTACTATCAATTGTCAGTCCAAGGAATTTCATAGTACTCATATCATTAATTTGGATATCACCATGTTTAATATTTAAGTTTATTAGTGCATTTGGTGTTGTTAAAAACTGGACACAACTCGTTTTAGTTAAAATTCAAAATTAGCGAATTTATAGAGTAGTTGAAGCGGCCAGTAGTAATTGGATGTATTAAAATGAAATCATATTAATCATACTCTCATATAAGAAGGAGTTGTGTATATTGTTTGCAGAATGACTAAAACGATTGAGTGACCGAGAGCACCGAGAGAGACTTTCTTTGGTTTTCTTAAATACGCAAAAAGTTCGATAGTTTCCATTCGATTCTGCCCATATCTTCGAATTTCAAGCATAAAAATGGCGGAAGTAATGTTGGACGAAGTAGATGTATTTTATGTACCACATTTACGTATGAAACAGCTTGTTAAAGTGTGTTTAGAACAGGTAAACTAAAACTGGATATCTTCGTAATTTTATTCACCTTATGTAAGGTGATGACATATCCTGTTAAAAGAATAGGAGTATGGCATATGAACTGTAGTTTTTGGTTGTGGATCTCATAACCTATACACGATATGAATGATTTGAGGTTCTCACAGCCCTCAGAGCGGTGGTTGTGGAAAGTTCTGAGAGCACATAAGCATGCTTCATGGTAGCTGGTCAGAGATTTGTTGGTGCAATATTGGAGAGAAATTGTGTGTATAAGCTGTTGGTGTGTTAACCATGAGTCCAATACTAATTATTATTATTATTATTTATTTCATCCATAGCTGTAGAGAATTACAATTGGACATGTCAAATATCAACAACCTCACATCAAAAGTAACATAAGTAAAAAATAACATAACATTCACACATCGATTCATCACTAGTGCATGTTAGTTCTTCCAGACCTCCCAGAGGTATGCAGAAGGCTCTTAAATCTCCTTGTATATAAACAGGGTAATGTTAATCTCTGCTGAGACGCCAGTTATCCTGACTGGGATTTTTCAAGATTTTCTGTAGTCTTTCCAGGCAGATGTCAGACTGTGGCCACTTCTACATTTTCTCCAATTCATCAGTCATTCGATCATTTAATGCTCTACAGTCCGGATACTGACAGTGTCATAAAAAATAAAACAGTTTGCATTTTAAATCACAGTTTTCTGCAGTGTTCTTGTTCAATTCAATTCAATTCAATTCAATTTTATTTCATCCATGAATCATTATACATGATATGAGACAAGTCAAAGATTAATATTAATACTAATACTAAATAGTAATAAGAATATAATAATACAGAAGTAGTATGCCAAATTATAATAATTGATAATAATAATATAGTAATACAGAGATAATAATATGACAGTATAATTAGTCTTGAAAACAGTTTCTGTGGTCTTAAATCCTCCATATGTCCTATTGTACCTTTACTGGTGGTAATGCCTATGGAGATTTGATGGAATGAGGATTGGCAGGGGAAACCGAAGTACTCGGGGGTGAAAACCTGTTAACAAATTGACCAAAATTTTTAGAATCAGAACTGTTATATTGTGTTTATATTAAACAGATATGCATATCAGGTGTACAAGAACCACCATTATTGCACACATATTGTTATAATTAGAAATACCTCAATATTCACATTTACAATTTTAAACTAGAAAAGTCACACGGTCCAGATAATACCAAACGTAAGTTCCTCGTGCTCTTCAATGCTCTCCCTTTTCTTGCAAGCCTATAATTTTTAAAGACAGTGCACTTCCCATACTTTCACACAGTCACGTTATGTGTAATTTCCTGGAGAAGTGAAGATGACAGTAATAAAGTCCTTGTAGAAGAAAATAACTAGTGTTATGGCTTGTAGTCTTAGAAGTGAGTCATGTATATATATATATATACACTGAACCTTTCTAATTTGTGATCAAAAGACATCAGCCACTAATCAGAAGTTGGCAGTTTTAAAGCTGCTTGTAGCATCATTACACAGTTCAGCCAATTAGAAATGTCCATAATGTGACATCATTTGAGTATTTGTTCAGTCTGGTAAGCTGATAACTCACCTCCAATTAGTGCCAAAGTTAAAATTTTAGTGTGTACATCCACTCTCACGTACATCTTCATGGCGTAGTGCTTAATAAGATGAGCACAGGGACAGCTTTACCTTTACTGTTTGGAAAGAACAGGATATTTTGTACTTGTATATCTGATGTACAAGTTTTTGTACACCCCAGTGTCTCTTGTAGAGGAACATGTTTTGTATTTATCATTTCATCCACGCAGTGCTCCATTTTGGAGAAACAGTGTGGAATGAGTGGTTGGACATTTGGCTGTTGTGTATGTATATGGCATGTCCATACAAAAGAACCTACATTTTCAATATCTGAAACTATTTTTGTTGTTCATGTTGTTTACATATCTTTAACAAATAGATACTTGGACTCACATACACACATCACTTGACCAGCTTCAGAACATAATTCATGTGAGACAGTCTGTACAAAGAAATTATATTCCTGCCATGAAACTGTTTTGAAAAATTTACTACACTATTAAGACCATAACTTGAATACACCACACAGCTAAGTTGTATTAAATTAAAAAAAAAAAGTTACATCATGGCACAATGCATATGCATTGTTATGATGCAAGTGGTTGTTCTTATGGTGAAAATAATGGTGAAAGAAGTGTTAGGTAAGTGGTGGAACTTTTATATGTCAAGCGCACACAAAACTGTGATGGGAAATCTTCTTGGTAAGACAAAGTGATAGACGATAATGACACTGAATATGAATTTTGTATTTTGTTTATTGTTTATTTTATGATGCTCTTAGTATCTGGACTGTGTAAGGTCAAATAGTAGGATAATTGGTGAATAATGAATTTAAAATGATTTGGAAGGAAGAAGATATGTCTTAACCCTTTGGCGCGGTCATTTAAATTCCACGGCCGCGTCTCCGGCGGTAATATATTCAGCCGGCCATTTAAATTTTGCTCGAAAATGATTTATTCANCTGTGTAAGGTCAAATAGTAGGATAATTGGTGAATAATGAATTTAAAATGATTTGGAAGGAAGAAGATATGTCTTAATCTGTGCACTATCCTGGCATTTAGCAGCAGGGACTGAAGAAACCATGAAGAACCTCAGTCAGGATAGCCATTGGCTTGGCTGAGATCTGAACCAAGCAACTCCCCAATAAAAGGCCAGATGTAATACATCTGCAGTAACCTGCGTAGCGTTCAGTGAATTGAATGATGTTGGGTCAGTGTATGGTTCAGAGATAGGATTTTGTTGTGATGAGCTACCAGTTTTGAAATGGCAAGAAGCATTAAACAGGAATAAATGTACTGTTATTTCAGATAAGAAAAACTGACTTTACAAGCAATGTAGCTCTCCAGGCACTACTTCGGCACCTACATGATATATTTTTTGAGGTTAAGTGTCATGAAGATATTGAAGACAACATCATATTGGAAAAACTACAAGAACGAATGAAATCACATTGTGTGGATAATACAACTGTTTGTGATTGTCATTCAAACATCCATGTTGGTCAAGTAAGTTGAATTGTTCTGATGTGTATTTGTTTCATGTGTGTGATTTTACTACTGTAGATGATTCATATTGCATGATATGTTAATTGTGTTTCATTTTATAATTTTTGCAATTTTGATGTATTTATGGATGATGCCTGCATAGATCAAAGAATTATGTTCAGCTTTAGTGACTGTATTACAAGAGTTCAGTAATCAAATGTGGTAGTGAATATTTTGTTACTTGCTTCTGTGGGAACATCCCACATTATCACGCATTTCTGCAACGCTCACTCTTCACATCACTTTTCACCATCACGCGCGCTAACCAATCAGATTGCTTCAAACGATCGCATTTATACTATGCTCACTGCTAGCCCGCATCTACATCATTATGCGTGCTAGCCAATCAATTCTTCCTCCTCAATTTCGAGTTTCGCTCCGCCCCACCGAGCAGTGTATAAAAAGGGGCGGCTCCAACGCTGAGTCATTCAGTTCATCATCAGCTTACGAGCTAGCCACATCAAGTAACATCAGCCAGCAGGCTTCGTCGCCAGCGCTCGGTCTTCGGAGGCATCGGCAGGCTGCGCCAGGTACGACTGCCTCGGCCCTCCGGCTCTCTCACACCCGACTCACTGGGGCATTGCGCCTGGACTCGCCGGTGGTCGTGTTACTGTCCAACCCACTGGGCATCTGGCGTAGCCACTGCTTCATAACTCCTACGACCGTGCTCAACGACTAGCCTTTCACCAGCAGCCGCCGCACTGCGCTCAAGCAACCTCCAACTCACGCTGCCGCACAGCAACCAAGCAACCTCTAGCCACGGCCGCACTGCGGCCAGGCCACTCACCACAACTAGCCTCTCTCCTTACCGGCGCACGCCGCGCTACCCCACCGGTCAAGCATCTCAGCAACCACGGTCCTTTTCAGGGCCAACAAACTGTTCCGAAGAAGTGGGTTGTCATCGGAGTAATGACAAAACTACACATTAAGAGCCCCACACTTCTATAACCCATGTCCATACATTTCCAGTACTGACAGTATAGAAATTAATAAAATATATCTATACAGTTTAATGGTACTGTTGTGCATCACCATTGAAGTATCCTAACCTTTCATTGATACATCATCTACAGTGTTTCTGAGGTCACTGAAGCAGTTCTGAAATGAATTTTGTGGAATGGTGCCCACTAGCACTGCTATGTGTTTTAACAGTTCCATTGTCAGGGTAATAAGGATTTTGAAGTGCTCACTTAAGAGTCATATGGAGACAATGTGGGGAATGTGGTGCATGTGGTAAAGCAATAATCTAATTATTCACCAGAATTGGCAGATGGACAGCACAGTTTGTGGTTTCACATTTTTACACATTGAGCTGAGGTGCCAGCATCTGAATAATAATGTGATGATTTTCTTGCAGAAGTTGATATAATGGTCAAAATATTCAGCAGAGTCTTGGGCTCTCCCAATCTGACATCTGCAAATGTCTCTTTCCCAATATGTTGCTGGATCCACTTCTCACTCATGGGCATGACTGCTACATCATCATGTTCTTGCTATAACAAATTGAAAGTCTTGATAGAACTTTTCATCAGCTTAAACAAAACTTGATTGCACACTTTTTCTTCCATCCTTCCTGGACATTTGACCTGACAATGAGACACACGTTAACATATAATTTGACACTGTATTGATATTGTGGTTATGTTTGATGGGGAGAATGACATTAGGCAATCAAAATTCATGATTAATGAAAAAGCACATTCTTTGTTTGCAGCACACAGTGTAATTGCTTGTTTTCAGGAAATATTAGAAATATGTATGACCAATCAGAACTTTAAGACTTCTTGCCTCAATTCATTTATTTATATTTCCTGTAATAGATCGAACTGAAGGGATAACTGTCCGTGAGTATGGACTCATGTGAAATATGTTTGAGTTTTGTTCTTTTTAATTCTGTGCTCTTGTTTTTGTGCATTCATTCAGTTTGGAAATACCCAGTACCTCCTGAGGTAACTCATACAATGTCCTGATGAGGATACAAAAGGGTATGAAGTTTTTTGCAACAAGAATTAATAATTTATCATTCGATTTAGAATATTTATATGATTGTTATTCATTCCCATAAAAATGTTTTTAATTCCAGGTTCCCTTATATTGCTTTCTACCATTTTCATTTGCCATATCCCTGCTTTACATGCTGAGTGCCTTATGCATATCTCCATATTCAGCATATTTGGTTTTGTCACACCTGTATGCATATATTACAAGAGTGTTTCTTATCTGTCTAGAATTATATATTTCTGAGATACTAAGATTTTTATGAGCAATTTATTAAACTCCTCTGTAATCAGCAGGGATCTTTCCTGTCTCTATGGTGCTGTCTGTTACTTCCAACTTGTGTGTTCGTACAGGTTAAGTAGACTCTTTCTCACTGACACCTATATGTAAGTTTAGGTTTGGAGCTTGAACCACAGGTTAGATGAGCCCGTGTGGTGCTTCAGATGGGGCTCATGCAGAAGCAGTATGATGGTTATGAAATCAGTGGTCTGTGTATGCTATTATGAATTGTTACTAATGATGTGACCTGCAGTGTAGTCAACCGCAAGTCCCCTGAAGCCATTTGGGCCTTTGTATGTTGGCATGGCATAGGCAGGGATCCATGGGCAGTTATTCTCAAGGCTGTGACCTACAGTTATTGCTCACTGATAATGTTAGGCTTACCATTAATATTGTCATGTGTTAATGGCTAGACATGGAGTTTGGATTGATTATTGGATTTATTGGATGCTTATAACCTGTAAATACAAGTACCTCTAACGGCCTCACTGATTTGTGTACTTTACAAATCACTACAGCACATGCTAGGTCTTCCCAGTCTTCCATGTCTTCGCCATTTATTGCCTGGTAACAGATCCCAATTATATCCTCTGCTTCCATGCTCTTGTCATTACTGGCTGGTGACTCTAACATGTAACTCATGAAGGCAACTAAAACTCTATTTTCTGCTGCTACTGAGCTGTCCTTATCCTTGTATAAGGTTGGCATAGGCCCTACATAGAACACTATTTCTAACGATGTTTCCAACTGTTGTCTGACCATTGTCTGGCAGTGGGCTGGGCATTGTTACATGTTTACTTAGCCATTACCAATCAACAGACAATAATTAGGTGGTAATGTCACAGTATTATATTTGTCAGTGATATTCTGGAAGAGTAACTCTTCTGAAGTATTAACTGGGATTGTATTGTGGTAGTGGTCCATAAATGGCAAAGACCAAACATTTCTGACATCTTGTCTATTTATCTTCCCATTGTCAGATTGGTGCTGATACTGGTGGCTCCAAGTGGAGGCCCATTTCATCATTACTGATTGCATCATACACACCATCACAGTGAAAGTGTGATAAGTTCTGAAGGACATCGGCCAACTGTTAATGTAGAAACACCAGCACCTTATTTTATAGCATTCAAGCTAAAGGATACTGAAAAGTCTACATAATAACCCATTTTACATACAGGAAGTCCTAGATGCAGTTGCTAGGAAGGTCATGAATGCTTCCAGCCAAAAGAACGGACACTTCTGGTAGAGGTCTCTGGTGGGGAACAGGCTGAGGTCTGTGGTGACAGCAAGTACAGGAACCCCTGTACAATGAATCTGCTCAGATTCTGTCTCATTCACAGTCAGAAACATAATTCTCATAGTATTAGATTGCTGTTGCAACACATCACCTAAACCTTTCAGTATTCATAATCAAATGCTTTCTCACCTTTCATCTACAGGCAGTCATGTATGTGGTCAATGAACTTGATCTCAGCTGTCTGGAGAGAAGTAACAAATTCGGAAACCTAGTAGGGATCACTTTCACAGCCTGTCAATTAGGTGTATATGTAGGACCATAGAATGAGTAGTAAGTAAAAAGTAAAGGTATCCCTGTAAAGTGGCCTCCGTAGTCTAGGGGTAACGTTCCCAATTCATGACTCAAGGTACGCGGGTTCAAACCCGGCGGAGGTCATGGAATTTTTAAGGTAGGAAAAATTCAGGGAACAAGTACTCCGGGAGGGACTTTAAGCCGTGTGTCCCATGTCGTAGATTTATGGCACGTAAAAGATCCTCATATCTCAAGGAGACCTCTGAGCAAAATTAGGCAAAGTTTCCCGCCCGAGTAGTTTCCAATTCCTCCTGTAAATGGGGAAGTATCGGGGACCACTGCCAGAGAGGTGGCCGACCTCGCTGCTAGAACGGGGCTGTTAGCGAGCACCAGTACTGGAAGGGCATGGGGACTAGTAGAATAATTAAAGGGGGACGCACAATAGATTAACAACTAGTCGCAGTGCATGGGGAAACCCACCCCCTCCAAAATAATAATAATAATAATAATAACAACAGGCTGTGGAGGCCCATAGGGTTGTGAGATGTTTAGGTTCCCACATTTTCTAGACAATCAGCTCATAGGTGGTGGCAAGGTTGTCAGCCTCTGCTGGCCAGCCTCTGCCCCAAGAATATTCCAAGAAAATTCCTGGTACTCATTTCTGTTAGAGGCTGAGTCGACTCCAGGGCCATAGTGCGGCTAGAAGGATTAGGTCAATTGAAAAAATCCAATGACCTCAACGGGACTTGAACCCGCAACCTTCCAGCTTGTAGCATAATGCGGATTTGTTTGGAACCTGGAGATTATAAATCTGCTGTTGAATGCTCAAGTGTGGCTTTCAATGCCATAAATTTACTATCAACCACGTGGTGATTCAAGAACACAGTGCCCAGAGCTCTTTTAATCATGTGCCAACAACGTGTTGCTGTCTTCATCAACTGGAGAAGATGTATGACATCATGTGGCCATAGAGTATCCTAAGAACACTACAGTGGTGGAATCCTTGTGGACTTCTACCACAGTCCAGAATTTAGAGAACCTCCTCTTACCATGTGGAGGAGTGTTCACCTTTCTACTTATGTGGCTGTTTGTATGCAATTTCATCTGAGTCTTTTCAAACATCAGAGCCCATCTACCTGTGGGTGTGTGCCTTTGCCAGCTTCTGCAGCAGCTTAATATATGTTCGTTGCATATTATTCCTAATGGATTCTCATTAATTGCACCCTGGCATATCATACATCAAGCTTGTGACCTTTGACTTGTCAGATGTATAAGAGGAGTAATATCTGCCCTTGCCTGTTGTATTTTATAGACCTTCCTTTTACTTATTTAGACCACATAGGTGCGTATAATGATGTGCTGTTTGTTCAAGGTTTGACAGGTTGTGAGCTTATCTATGAAGACCAGGTTTTCTTCTACCACCCCTTTATTTTGACAGCTGAACTGCATGTCATACTTTGCTCTTCTCTTCATTTGGCGTCAGCCTTTGCAGTGTGAGGTCCTCTGCACTGACTCCTGAAGGGCATTTCAGAGTCTTCTCAAATACATACCAGACCATCTGGTAGTGTTTGAAATTCCCTGCCAAGTGTTCCACCTCTGTTAGGTAGGAACATCTATAGTATTATGCCGGATACTTGGCCATTGTGGCCTGCCTGGCAGTGAAGCTGCTAAAGAAACTGCTTTGTATGGAGACCTGGTATCTGATTGATGTCTTGGCAGTGTTGTGTATGCTTATCTATTTCACACTGATTTATTATCTTGAAAAGACAAGTAGACCCGCATGCAATGCAACTTGCAAGCAGTAAAACCATCTGTGCCAGTGTGGATGTCCTCCCTCAACTCCATCAGAAAGGAAATTATAGTGATATGCCTTCATACTGGTCATACACATTTATTACACAGTGATATACATCTTGTTTGTCATCATTGTGGTGTGTCTGTAAACATTCCCCAACTGTGGTTAAATGCCTGTTTTGTAATGAAGAACATTATACAAGGGTTGAAACTTTAATAGTGGCAACTATTTATTTACAACTGATACAAAATACATGCATGTTTTGAAGTTTTACTGTCCTTCAATGTAGTCACCAGCATTGTGTACAACCTGTTGCCAGTGATGTGGAAGTCGTAGGATACCTTTAGCAGCGCCTGGAACAGTTGTGAAGCAAATGCCATGAAGTGGTTCCTTAATCTTAGGAATCAGGTCAAAGTCACAAGGGCTTAAGTCTGGGGAGTATTGTGGATGGTACAGCACTTCCCAGTCCCATCAATCAAACAAATCAGCCACAGCTTGCCATTTCTGCATTTCCATCAAATCATGCGGAACCCATCATGATGCAATTTTTCTCATGCCCAGGCATTCCTTCAGAATGTGAAGCACAGTCATATGCACTAATCCCGTCTTGGACCAGCTCACGAATTGTGTGGCGTCTTATCACTCTCCAGTAACGCGGAAAGAGCATACACTTCTTCACAGACACTAGGACGACCTGGCCGACGCATGTCTGCAACATTTTGGCATCCCTCGTTGAAGGCTTTTACCCACCTTGCCCCTGTTCTGTAAGGCAATGCAGATTCCCCACAAGCTTCTAGAAGACCTTGATGACACTATCATGCTGTATGGCCTCTGGCACATTAAGTCTTTATCCAACTCTGTTGATCCTGTTTCGAAAACATCGTGACAACACTACATTAGACTGCCAGCTAACACGAGGCCCTATTCTTCTCGTCACTGCACATGCGTGTAATGTGGGAAGGGAGAGTCAGTTTGCTCTGAGGTAAGGTATGTAACTAACTTGTGGTATAAGTGACATTATTTGGCTCCGTTGCATGGCGTCTCTACAGCAGTGTTGCCACTATTAAAGTTCCAACCCTCGTATGTTTCATTTCTACAGCAGAATGCACAGAAACCTGGGCAGTGATCATTGTAGTGTGTCTATAATATTCTGCATTTGTGAATGATATAGGTATTGCCAAGTCTATTTAGTGCATGCTATTCTGTGTAATTTTTATGTTTGGAATTTTCACAGTGCAGATATATCTGGTAATATTTTATTAGCACAGTTTTTAGAACCTTAGCTGCAGGCCTTTGTACAGCCTTATGTCTGTTGGTCTTAATGTATGGCTACTGTGAAAACTGCAGTTTTACTCATGATTTTACTTTCAGACCATTTTATAATCTGTTCATATATTTTTAGCACATATTGATTTATGAATATGTACATGAAACTTACAGGGGTTGAACAAAATAACAGAAACATTGCAAGTTCTAGACTTGAAAGGATTCTGACGATGGTGTATGCTGTACAGAACTATAAGGCTTATTTTGGACTCTATCCATCGTCTGGTATATATAAGACAAAAAAACCACAACGTTTCAGAGACTGGATCTGTCTCCATCCTCAGGTGGATGGGGAAGGATAGACCTACTCAGTAATTGAGCCAATGTTGAGACTAGCTCTTTCTAATGGGCCCAACTGAGTAGGTCTATCCTTCCCCATCCACCTGAGAACAGAGACAGATCCGGTCTCCGAAACGTTGTGGTTTTTTTGTCTAATATATACCAGATGATTGATAAAGTCCAAAATAAGCCATATAGTTCTGTACTACAAGTACTGCTCACATTTCTTTATTAATATGGTGCTGGACTACCCTTTGTCTTCAATACAGCTGTAGTCCTTCTGGGAATGGACTTGTACAAGTTTTGAACAGTATCTGAATTTTATACAGTTCTCATTGAAGAACATCTTCAAGTTGTTTTAGACATGTTGGAGGTGGGAATCTGTTGCTCACTCTAGTCTCCAGAACTGACCACAGTTCTTAGTAATGTTAAAATATGGTGACTGTGCTGGCCAGGGAAGATGTCAAGTTCACCTCCATGCTCTTCAAGCCATGGCTGAACAGTTCCAGCTGCATGATTGGAGACATTTTCTTGTGGGAAAATTGCATTGTTGTTCAGAAATAATGTCTTGATCATGGGAAGCACCTCATTATCCAACCTGTCCATATACTCCCTTGCAGTACTTTGACTGTGAAGGGTACTGATGGGCCCAACAGAGTACCATGATATTGCTGCCCAAACCATCACAGAATTTCCCCTGCGTTTCACTGTAGGAACAAGGTATTTTGGATTATAGGCTTGGATGTTCTCCAAACGTAAACTCTTTCTGATGTAGAGAACATGTGAGGGACATCTCATCTGACTATATCATATGTGTGTTTCCACTTGTCTGATGTCCAGGTTTCATGGTCATGACACCATCATTTATAGATCTGAGCCTTACTTACAGTAATCAGGTTTAGCAATTGCTGCCCTACCATGGATGTTGGATTTGTGAAGCTTATGCCAGACTGTTTTTGTGGAAACAGTCTTCAAGGTGAATATTCAGTTCTGCTGTCACCTGTGCTCCAGTAGTTCTGTGATCTTTTTGAAACAGTCTTTCTCAGTGTACAATGATCTCTTCCTGTTAATGTTGACTTTTGTCCACTGTTCCGCTTTCATCCTGTTGTCTTCCCCTGATTTGTGTATGCTGACATAACCTTAGAACCTGTCGCTCTTGATAAACGTAATAATGTGGCAGTTTTTATCACAAATGCTCCAGCTAAATGCACACCAGTGATCTGTCTTCTTTCAAAATTGGACAAGTCATCCATTTTCTGATTCTTTCATGCAGGCTGTCACTCAGCACAATCAGTAATACATTGACATGAGCACTACAAAGTGTAAACAAGCAGAGGAAGAATATTTAGTGTTGCCAATACAAATTCTACTCCTTAATTTCTTAGTATTTCCATTATTTTGTCCACCCTCTGTAGATACAAATAATCTTGGATGATGATGCACCTCTAAACATAATTTCTTGCAATTAGTACTTCTATGATTTGGTTGGGACTAGTCAATGGCAGAACCACAATTTGAGTTGGGGTGATTGTAATGAGTAGGAAGACAGATATCCATGTCCTTTGTAAGTTTTGAGAAATACCAACTACCAACACTTTTTATGTGTATTGTTATTTGAATTCATGGATAATTGAGCTTTGATTGTGTGAAGTGTATATTGCAAATATTTTATCATTTACTGATAGATGACAGGTTTATTAAGGTTCAATTCTGGGAAAGTAAATCTTTTAATGCACGTGAATATTACCGTCCTGTTTGCAGGCATTGTAACAGATCTTTGACATTGTCACAGTTGCATCTTTTTTCATGGAAATTACAAGATGGTTCAAATATGACCAGTACTGATTTGTGTACTGTGCGCAGCAACTGTGCAACCTTGAGAGAGTGAAGCCACAGCCTCCACCCTCCCTCCTGTTCGGGTTAGAACCTGTTCAGTCCTGTCTGGAAGTTGCAGGAGTGATGAGCGAATAGAAGGTACTGCGGAACGTGAAACAGCGCATTGTGATCAAATTCCTCGGAGAAAACATCCTGTCCACTGAAATTCACCACAGACTCTAACAGCAGTATGGGGAAGAGTGTCTCACGGACACATGTTTTTGAGTGGTGTAAGTGCTTCAGAGAGGGCAGAGAGCGCGTGGAGAATGAACCGCATGATCGTCGGCCGCGAACATCCGTCACCGAGCCAAACATTGATCATGCAGACGCGCTTATTCATGAGAATAGGCGCATCACTATCAAGGAACTTGGAGCAATGCTGTCCATAAGTGTTGGTAGTGTAGAAGACATCACTATTGCAAGGTGAATTCACGGTGGGTACCACGCACTTTGACGGACGTGAAGAAAATGGTGCGCATGCAAGCTGCCAGTCATCTCCTACAGCAGTTTGAAGATGAAGGTGATGCATTTTTGAAGTCTATAGTGACCACCAGTTCTCCCAAACCCAAGAGAGCGCGGAGTAGCCGTTCGGGAGGAAAAGTGATGGCAACGTGCTTCTGGGACTGGCAGGGGGTTATCCATGTAGACTTTCTGACAGATGCCAGAACAGTCAATGCAACTTATTACTTAGACCTCCAGGCAACAGACGTGAAGGAAAAGATATGATCCAAGCGGAAGACAAGTGGAAAGTGGGTAGCCTTCCTTCAAGACAATGCACGCCCCCATACGGCCAAAACAACAATGGAAACCCTCTGGAAATTGAAATGGAACCTTCTGACACATCCGCCATACAGTCCCAATTCGGCCCCAAGTGAATTCTACCTGTTCAGAAGGCTCAAATCAGACTTTCAAGGCATGCGGTTTGTGGACAACGACACCGTCATCCAGACTGTTCAGGAGTGGTTATGCCATCAACCACAAGCCTTTTTTGAAAAGGGCATCAGGATGCTTCCAAAACATTGGAAAAAAATGTGTTGACTCCGGAGGGGAGTATGTTGAAGACTGATGTATGCAAGTAAGTGTTCAGCAATTATGGTTTTAAAAAATCAGTCCCGGTCATATTTGAACCACCTTGTAATAACATTGTGAGCACACAAAATATTTTTAGTTTTATCGTGTTAAATTAGGTTTGCCAGATTTTTATTTCTAACTGGCTTTATTGATTCTAGTTTTGTTGTTATTTAGATGATTGCTCTGATTGATGATGGAATTGCTGTGACTAGTAGGTCATCAGAGGACTGCATGACTTTTGGTATTAGATTGCAAGAAGCTCTTAATGAGTTCACTTCTGCGTTTCTGCCACACATGAAGCAAGAGGAGGAGGTTTTTCAGGTAACAAGCATCAATATAGTGGTTCTGTTATGGTTTCTTTATTACAAGAAGTCTTTGTCTCAGATTCATAGTTACTGACTCACAGGTTACTCTTTTCTTCGGTGCTTGCTTTAGCCTTAAAGCAAAATATATGATGTTAAAGGAGATGCAAATTAAATCCCATAACCCTTTTACTACTGTGACAAGTCTCCATATAAACCATTGAGAAAACCTTATACTGTGTTTAGTTGCATATATATTTCTCTGTTACAGCCCCTCTTATTGAAGCACTTTGAATATAGTGAATTGCAGAGTATTCGGCAGCTTGTGATAGTGAAGCATTGTTTACTTACTAACAACTTCATCTATGAGACAATGTTGTCAAGCTTGAGTTTCGAAGACGAACTGCAGACAATGAGATATCAGGCAGAGGATGACAGAAGAATGGTGTATGAGTATGTCAGGAATGATTTGAACAGTGCATTACACCAAAATATTACACGGGAAAGCATGAAGTCTGTAATAAGTAATGGCACATATGTAGCACATGGCAATCCTGATGAAAATATGGAAGACAGGCTTGCGAGTGTAAATGTAACAGATAAGCGTGTGAAGCAACACACAGTCATGGACCTACCTGACCTGGCAGTAACAAAAATATTCTCTTTCCTGGACCCTCCTGATCTTGGGCGTTGTGCTCAAGTTTGTTGGGCTTGGAACAATCTGGTGTACCAGCCTTGCCTTTGGAGGACAGTCTGCCCTGTCCAGTGGGCTTTAGGTGAGTCATATAGCATAAAATTTGTTATGCGTTAGTTATGCTCTGATTCACATTGTAACTACTTGCAAGAACATATCAACAGTGTGGCAGCACTCATGAAGATAACTTAGGGCAACCGGGTTTCAAAATATAGGTGGGAAACCTCTCTGGTAATATATAATCTGACATTTTGAAGCCATGTCTGTAGCATATTCGTAAATTTTATTTGCCATGGATCCATTTTAATACTGATCCTGTCATTTTGATCTTGCAATTGGTCACTTTCTGGGAGGGTTTATTGTCAGAATTCTGCATAATTCATTCCTTCAGCTGAACTAAATGCCCATCCCTTCCATCTAAGTGCTCTACCATTCATATGTGAACTGTACTAATCACAGATTTCACAGTGTAACTTTCCTTATTCCTCACATCATCATCTCCTGGGTACAGAAATTAGAAACAAAGACTATTTTTTTGCAGAATTAAGAATGTTTTTTATGTTCTGGAATTCAGGATCTTAGGGCCATTCACATACTGAATAATTGCATTCTGGGGCACATTAACAAGAGACAGTCCCAGATAGAAGTGTGATTCATGAACTGTTGAGTCAAGGTTTGTGATATGGAACAGTAAACTTGTATGCACCCAATACTTGTTGTGGTAAAACATTTCAGAGTTGTACTTTTTTCTCTGTGATAATTGCATTTGTCTTCTCTTCCATGCTGCTCCTCTTTGAAATGGTTCCTATGTGACTTGATGCAAGAAGTCCAGTTAGAGTGGCTGTGATTGTTGCATTTGCAGAAGTCCCATGTTTTGAACTTGGTGGTGCAGCTTGTGTTTGTTCTGGAAGTGTGATGATGTCATCAAATCTCCCCTTCAATTCCAAGTTGAGTTTTAGAAAATGAAAAATTCACATAGGGAATTTTGGTTCACTATGAATGCTTTCCTGTTGGTCCCGAGAGAAATTGACATAATTCTGCTTTTGCTTGTCAGGTAGCAGACAAAGCAGTGGATTGTATGGAAATCAGTCACATTTTCAGATTTTGTGTCAGCACTTCAGTGTGATATAAACTTGAGTTCTGCCTCATTAGCCAAGTTAGAATAGTTCACCTTAGCCACAAGTTTTGGCTTTTAAAGCCATCAGGCAAAATACATGGTTACCATACCCACACACTATTGAACTGCATTTCAGTGTGAGAGTAGAGCTGGGTACTTGACAACTATGTGATACTATAATAATACAAGGTATAAAAATACAATAAAATTATAAAATTATTATAAAATGAAAGTTAAACAATAAAATATGGTTAAAAACTCTTCATGTGGTGTTTCATATTATGAAGTCAGTTGTTGCAATCTTGTTATATTCCAGCGGACATATAGTGGTATATTCATGACTTGTATACATATAGTTAACTGCTTGGATGCCCGTGGTATAAGTGTAGTATTATTTGACATTAATTGTTTGGCCAGTGCCTCATTTTACAATGTATTTTGTCTGCTCTGTTGGGAATACAGATTGTAATAAAGAATTATATACGTGGTGCGTTCCGTATATAATGCCTCCTATTTTTTTGTGTTAATATGTAACGTCTGAGCTGGATGTTGATGGTGTTGTAGTAAAGGTTGAACCTTCCCGCCAATGTACTGTTAATTTGGTTGTCATGCGACATATAGCGACAGCAGAGCAGTCTACCAGAATGTCGTCTGACATAGAAGTGCGTACGAAACAGAGATGTGTTATTGAATTTCTCACTGCCGAACAAATTGCAGCCATTGACATCCATCGACACTTGCTGAAGGTGTACGGAGACGATACAGTTGATGTCAGCACAGTGAGGTGGTGGGTAGTGCGTGTCAACAGTGGTGAAAGTGAAGTGCACGACAAGCCACGCCCTGGGCGTTCCTGCTCAGCCGCTACTCCTCACAATGAACAGCCCCTTGATCAGCTCATCCATTCAGATCGGCGGATAACGACCAGGGAACTGTGTGCATGGCTTAATGTTGGCTGTAATGCATTGGAAACGATGTTGGGGAAGCTGGATTATCGCAAAGTTTGTTCCAGGTGGGTTCCGCGGATGCTTACACAGGACCACAAAACTCATCGAATGGAAGTCTGTCAGGACCTGTTGCACCAGTTTGAAGCTGAAGGTGACAAGTTTCTGGACAGCATTGTCACCGGAGATGAGACGTGGTGTCACCACTATGAGCTGGAATCCAAAAGACAGTCCATGGAGTGGCGACATCCGGATTCCCCAAGAAAAAAAAAATTCAAGACACAGCCATTGGTAGGGAAAGTGACGTGCACAGTCTTTTGGGATAGATGGTGATTTTTTTGGATTTCCTGGAGCCTGCTGAGACTGTCAATTCTGAATGCTACAAGACGATGCTGACTAAGCTCAAAGCCCGCATTTCCTGAGTCAGGCCAGAGAAGCAGACAACCTTTCGCTTGCAACACGATAACACTAGACCCCATACCAGTTTGGCGACCACCGCGCACATTGCAAAGTTTGGCTGGACTGTCCTACCACATCCACCTTATAGCCCCTATTTAGCACCTTCAGACTTACATCTCTTTGGGCCTATGAAAGATGGACTACGTGGGCAACATTTTCCAGACAATGATGCTGTCATTGCAGCTATAAGAAAGTGGCTAGCCCTGCTGGCGCAGACTTTTATGGACACAGCATACAGGCTCTTGTTCATCGCTGGCAAAAGTGCATAATGAATGGTGGTGATTATGTGGAAAAATAACTGTTAGTACCTGAAATCTTGCTCTATTTAACTGTATTATTATGCTTTCTGTATCTATTGTAGTTTTCTTTAAAAAAAATAGGAGGCATTATATACGGAATGCCCATATATAATAAACACAACAGGATGCACGCAATGAAAATTAGTGAGGTATTTGTTTTCATGAAGACATTTCTTGATTTGTGCTGCATTTCATGTGATGTGCTCATGAATTGATAAAATGAAGGATCAGCATCATTAACTGATACTATTTCACCTTTGAACTTGGAAAATCAATGAGATGTTTGAATTTCACTCATTGTATCCTTTGGGAAAGTAAGTTTTAACATCTTGCAGGTTTCTATAGCACTTTTGCCTAGTTTAAAGTGTAGCTTATGGTACACTGTGCTGTTCTGTGAGGTCTGTCATTTTCTCATAAAATGCAAATCACAGAGGGCACAGTGTACAGCCTCACTTCAGAAGATGTTACTTCTGACATGACAGAAGCTATGGCTTGAGCAAGAACAAAGATGTTCTGATTGTAGTGGTCTTATAACTGTGGCAAGTCTGGGAACCTAATTGATCACACCACATATAAATTGATTTTTGTGTGTGTGTGTGTATATGGTGTTGGTAGAAGAGGATGTGTATTTTTTCAGAAATGGAAAACAGGATGTATTGAATTAGGTGCTACATCCTAAATACCATACATGTAGCAGGAAATTCATCTTTCTCATGTTAAAGTGTTCCTTTTCACATTTTAAAATAAGGCTGATTTTACTGTAGAATGATTTTACTACACTGTCCACTGTGACTCAAAAATATATTTATATACGTGATGCCTTTACATCATTTCAGTCAATTAATGACCATCTTCAGAAGGCAAATAACAGTACTTGATGAAACTACTATTACATAAATCATAGCACACAGAGTTCAAAGTTGTCCAAAGTTTTATGTCTAAAGATTTTAAATTAAACTAAAATGTGATGAGTGAAAATATTAATAAAATTCTTAATATTTAAAATCTTAAACTGCTAAGTGTCGTGTCTTCATGCCTCTTCTATCAAGAGGAGATTAAGTAGATTGCCACCCTTGAAGGTCCAGGCAGTGGTTAAGAGTCTGTTGTTGAGCTGCTTCTCTTTTCATTGTTGAGGCAAATCAGATCATTCTATAGTACTGACTAGTGTGACGGACCAGAATGAATAAATTTAAAGAAGGCTGATTTATATTTTTATGTTGGATTAAGAATGTCCCAGACGTATATAAGGTTACATGTAAAATGGGTGAAATGATTGGTTTATGTGTATCTTCATTTTTACAGTTTAGAAAAATTTAAATGTTTTGAAATGTGCCCTTTGCTGCTGTGTGGGTAAGACTTAGAAATTAATTATTGCAGTGGATGTGTATTCCAGGCTGTTAAAGAGGTCAGATGGGTCAAGGATATCATGGAGCCAGCATATGATTGCAAATTCTTCACAGGCTGACCTGTATTCTCCTGTACTTTGGTCCCAATTCTCTCTCTCAGCTTACAACTGAATTTACTACAATCAAGTCAAAGTTAAAAGTCACATTGTAACTGATGGTCAGTCAGTAAGTCTTGGTGTCGACCTCATTTGGGGTTCATGATCAGATATTTATTACTGTTTGACAGTTACGGTTTTGTTTTTTGTGGGGTATCCTCTCTGATGAGAGGACAGGTCTGTCATTAGTACTCCCTTGGGACTCGCAACCATAGTTCGCTATCTCAGATTTTGAAACTTCCCATTTAGTCGCCTCCTACGACTCACAGGATCACGGTTCCGGTGTTCAGCCCCGCCTTCACGCGGGTTAGAATTTACTAGGCAGAATTCACTTCTCCTACAAGCCTTATGCACGGACCACACAGAAAACAAGTCACGTGATAGTACTGTTGCAGTCTGATGTCATTATGCCTGCGCAGAATTCTGTTTACTGAGCCTTTGCCTAGAAGCAGTTTGTATAACCTCGTTCCATTGTTGCGAGCGTGTATTACATGTGTTTACTGGTCTGTTACTTAGCCATGCTCTGCCCATTCACGTTACACTATTTTGTGTTAGTCTAATAGAGTTCCATCTTCTGGGATACAACATAGTTTAGTTGAGCGAAAGCCAGCAGATGTTTTGGGGGAACATATTGCCTCCATCTTTGGGGTCAGAGAGTAAGCCAAGCAAGGAACATCATGAAGTAGGCAGCAAGCAGATCACTACTATGCTTGTTAAATGATGGTTTCATACTTATCTTACTCTTCAGTCGTAAAGATGGCGCATTATGTTCCTCTGAAATATTAGTTGACTTTCACCGGACTACACAGCATTATATGCCAGAAGATAAAACTCTTCATAGCCACTGCTGTGAGAACATCATATACAGCATTGTGTTAGTCCAGATTTTGTGAATGACTAAAGAACTGTTGATACTGATGTAATATCCCCAACAGCAGTGTCATGATTCTTGTTAAGGTCTTGCATTTCAAGAGTACTGTGATCATTTGAAACAGTAATGAACGTTTCTGTCCACAAAATGTTGATGTGGTTGTGGGAGCCACCCTCATTGAATCAAGCACTAACTGAACAGCACAGACCACAGCAGCTCCAGCACCCATCGGTTCATGCTCTATTAATGACAGTGTATAAATATTTTGACCTCCGACACACTGGTCATCAATCTTAGTCTAAAAAATATCTGCTACTATGCAGCGGTTCAGTAATCAGGTATCCATGGAAACCGATTGGTATGACACAGTAATGGAACTGTAGAAGCCAGTAAGTTCTATCTGGTCAGTGCATAAGCTACATAGCAGAGACCAACCAGAGATACAAGAGGAGGAAAATACAAAGGTACAATGAACGCATGACAGGCAGGAATATTGGAAGTGTGTTCTAGTCATTGGAAGAAGCTCATCCACATGTTCGTTACAACAACATTAATTATTTATGTAGAAGTTTAGTACGTAGTTGTCTCTTCAATCATCGACATTCCCACACAGTAATGAACATTTCTTTTGGTCTCTGTAGTCCTGTTCCCTTGTCTTTCTGAAGCTTGGAAAAGTTGCTTGTCATCTCATATTTCTGTCACATTTCTTATCAAGGACATTTTTTAGAAATTTGCAAGAACCAATATGTACTTGCATGTCAGGGGACAGCATAGATTAATAAATCAGTGTTCACATATGACATTGCTATTTGCAAA
Source organism: Cryptotermes secundus (assembly GCF_002891405.2). Lineage (NCBI taxonomy): Eukaryota > Metazoa > Arthropoda > Insecta > Blattodea > Kalotermitidae > Cryptotermes > Cryptotermes secundus. The sequence continues at coordinate 1,269,353 of NW_019730109.1, forward strand.
TCAAGACCACGTTCACTTTGGTTCTAGGTGTTTATTTTGACTCCTAAAGGTTGTGCAGCTCCTATAGTGAAATGGTGAGGGTGTTTCCAGTGAAAGAGGAAAGCAGATGATGAACACAGTTTTCCAGGAGGAATGGTTTGATAGGTATTTATGTGTACTGAGAGAATGATATTCTCTTTATAATGACATCATTTCAGTATTGATAGAATGTAACATTTGGTGATGTTATCAGTACTTAATCAGACATTCCGCACAAGATATGTCAAATACACAGGTCACTTTCATAAGAGCAAGGTTTGGGAGCTTAAAAAGAAATTTATAGCATACCTTAAGAAAACTAAGGATGTTGCTGTGTGGTAAGCCAGATTTTGGCTAAGAAAAGTAAATGTTTTGTATATCTGTATATATATGGAAAGCATATTGTCGCGTATCGGGCGTATATCGCGACAAATAAATTCTCAATGTATTCGATGTAGCGAATTTTATTTCACATCCGCTCTCACAATCACACAAATTACAGATTTACGATTACTGCTATCTGCAGTATCACAAATAGCACACTCCAAATGCCACAATACAACTGGCTGGCTGACTGACTCTGAATACAACTCGGCGACTGTTACCGTACAACTCAGTACAACTCAGTACAACAACTCTCTGAATAGCCTTCGCTGCGCCTCATGTAGCCTTGATCGGACCATACGGAAAACAGCCACGTAATAAGCACCCTTTTTGCCTGGCGCTGTGTTGCTATGTAACGCTAGCGGAGGTAACCGCTGTTACTACCGTAACGTCGCCGCTGTTGACTCGCGATATCCCTCGGTGACGTCACCGCGGAGGGGAGTGGCGGGGCGGGAACTCGCCTATTACCGTAGTAACGCGAGCGTTACGTTACCGCCACATACCGCTGGGGAGGTAGGGGTCAACATGTCACAATGTGAATGAGTGCATTGTAGTTGTTTCAAAGCTGATGTTTCCAGAAATGGGAAGACAGATTGATGATATTGAATATTGGGTATTGACATAAGGGGCTAACTTCTGATTGCCCCAAGCACTCAGACCACAACTGGATTCATTGTGCATGCCTGGTTTCACTAGGGTCTTATAAATGTAGAATCGAATGACAAACTGGTCATGAATCACACATACTTAAAAACCGACTCTTTTGCTTGAGAGGTCCTGGACCACCCTGGGTGTATGTACTGCAACTTGTACAAGTTATGATTATTGTAGCGTTTGAGACAATTGCCAGAACTTGACAGAAATTAATTTCTGATGGTGTTACATTAGTGTTGTCCCTTCAGGTTACTGGAAATATGAGAAGGACTGGAATGCAGAACAGCACAAGATAACAGTACTACAAGGATCCAGAGGAAATGACTACTTATTCCAAGGCATGGGCATACAAGATTATTTGGAATTTCAATTGGCCGTTATAGAGTCAATGGATGTGATGTTCGATCTTCCGTGCAGATATACAAACTTGCTTAAGCGAGCCATATCTGAATACAGGGTAATTTCAGGGTGAGTAAGGCTGTGGTAACATTGGAAGTGGGACTGATTGAAACCGACTGACTTCACTCAAAGTCAATTGATTGCTGTGGACACAATGTGACTAACTGGACCTAAACAGACTTCATAATTTCTACAGCCAACAGCCAGTAAGTAAATCTGTGATCACTGACACTGTCTTTCTGGAGGAACGAATGGGATGATTTATTGTTGGAGGGAAACTTTTCTCCTACTATCAGGAGGAAAAAGGTTTTAGATGCATTATTTGTATACATTTCACAAGCAAGAGGAATATGACAAGTAGTGTATTAAGTTGGTTTACTCGAATAAGTTCAAGGAATATTACAGAATTGATTCATTTCAAAGCTTTTTGATGAAGATGGAGTGGCACATTGTTTACTACTACTGTGTTGAATTTTGTCTATTGTCTGGTTTATTAAGACCACTATGTTTTGGAAAATTGTTCTATTTCTGTTCTCTAATGAGCAGGTTATGAAAGAAAATCTCTGGTCTGTTGGACCCCTCAGTAGAACTGCTCTCAAGCGACATGTGTGGTCCAAGTCATGGACAAAGTCTAAGATAACATTTTTAAATAATACAAAATTAATGTTTGTACATTTGAGTACATTTTGAACAGTTATATTGGAAGTGATTTATGGTCTCCTCTTAACTTTGGTGCATCACTTGTGCCAGCAGAGAAATTGACTTTGATGTTGAGGTGTGAAACTTGGTCTCTGACATCAAGGGAGGTACATAGACTGATGGTGTTTGAGAACAGGGTGCTGAGGAGAATATTTGTACCGAAGAGAGATGAAGTAACAGGATGTTGGAGAAAACTACATAATGAGGAGCTTCATGACTTGCTTTCTTCACCAAGTATAATTAGAATTACCAAGTGAAGGATGAGGTGGGCAGGGCATGTAGGGCGAATGGGGGAGAAGGGGAATACATATAGGACATTAGTGGGAAAGCCAGAAGAAGGGAGACCACTAGGAAGATCGAGATATAGGTTGGTGTATAATATTAAAATGGATCTTAGCAAGAGAGTATGGACTATATTGATCTAGCTCAGGATGGGGACCAGTGTAGGGCTCTTGTGAACACAGGAATGAACCTCTGGCTTCCATAAAATGTCGGGAAGATCTTGAGTAGCTGCACAGCTGGAGGTTCTGAAGAAGTGCTCAACTCCATGAAGTTAGTTGAGGTAAGTCACTCAGTATTACTCTATTACATACACAATATGTAGAAGTCATATGTCTTACAAAATTAAATCAGCATGTCTTGGATGAGAAACACAAAGTTAAAATGAGACGATCAGAAATTTAATTAATAATGCTGTATCTAATGTATTACTTAATGAGCAAACCTCATGACTTTAAAGCATGAAAAGCAGCTGGAATACCTATTAGGAACACTTGTTGGATGAGAGGTTTTTGTGGATATAAGAAAAGGATGGGTAGACAGAAGTGTAATGTCTGTAGTGAAATGAATATCACATGTAATTTGTTGAGATAAAGGGGAGAGTCCATTGGGTGCATGTGGATACACTGTGGAAGAAGAAGGAAAAGGAGAAGCTTTACTGCCAGGTCGGCTTTCTGATGATGCAGGATTATGAAAATGGTCCTTTTGTAATTCCCTGTGAATTATAGCAAAAATTTCTGTTCTGATGTTCATATTTTGAATATAGTACACGCTCTTAAATTATAGTACGTTGATCGTCAGAAATGATAGTCTTTATGATCAGAAGATCTTCGTACTTTGAATTTATCTTTTTTAACTCAAAAGTTTCTCCTGGGCACGTCTTCCGCTTTCTTTATTCTTGATGCAGGATGACTTGGTGTAGTTCTGACCACTTTCCTTCATTTCTCTTATTCTCAAGAGAATCTTGTATAGTGCTCTAAGGTAGTATACTTACATTGTCAACACTCACTTCAGATATTCTTTTTGTAGCATTGCCTAATATCATAGATTTGTTCCAGCTGTTCTTGAACAAGTTCCCACACAGGAATTCTTAAAAATGTCTTCTTGATCTGTTGTCCTTTCCATATATATATATA
>NW_019730109.1:1273062-1299115 GCF_002891405.2 Cryptotermes secundus
TAGCTCCCCTACTGTCAACGTGTAGACTACTGAACACAGAGTGAACAGATTTGCGCATAGGGTTATAAATCGTGAAACCCCACAACAGTGTTAACAGATTAATGCGATTAGGGTTATAAAGTGTGAAACCCCGCAACTGTGTAATAATTAATTGTAGCCGTTACTTGTAGGTTGTTGAATAAACCAATTAACCATCTCTACGGCGTATTCAGTAATGAAACACGTTACAATATATATATAACAAATTTGTTTACTTAAGTTATGTTCAGCATAGAATAAAATTTCATCACAGGCTATCAGCTGTGGCCACACCACCTTTTATGCAATTATAAAATGTGAGCACTTCTTTATCTCCAGAGTCTGTATAGTGGTTATAGTTTGAATTTGCATTAGGCACAGTTTCTCTTTTCTCTGCCTACATGAGACCAAGGACTGCCTCTGTGGTCTAGTGGTCAGAGTTCCTGCCTACAGATCCAGAGGTCTGGGTTTGATTCACGGCACTACCAGATATTCTGAGTAGTAGTGTGTCTGGAATGGGGTCCACTCAGCCTCTTGAGGATAATTGAGCAGCTATTTCAAGGAAATAGTGACTCCAGTCTAGAAGACCGAGATTAATGGCCGCAAGGAATCGTTGCGTTGACCGCACAACACCCTCTATCTGCTAAAGTTTGCACTAACTTCTCCAACAAGCGGCGGTCACTTGGTCAGTATAGTTTGCTTGCAGACTCAAACCACGGAGTTTGTTTTTGTTTGTTTATATGAGACCAAGACTGGCATTGAAACCAAATGTGCTTGAATTAATTTCATGTCCTTTTCTGTTGACAGACTGTAGGGAGTTACTATTTGTTCCACCAAAATGTAACAGCATGGGTGAGATTGAAACTTTCAGAAATTTTTCTGACAGTTGTTCACTGGAGAAACAGTTATAAGCAGTTAGATTTCAGCATGTCCCATGTATAGGTGCAAAAAGGATTCTGTAAACCTTAGGGAGTGTATAGTATAGATATTGCTTTTGTGCCCATTGTGTATTGTTACTTGACTGTATGTATGTTTGTACTATTCTATCATGACAATTTCCAAATCCTTAATTTTGTATGGATCTATGGAAATACAAGTATGAGTACAGAGTTACTCAGCATCTCTTACTATGGTCATATTATCGTGGTAGTTGCTTACTGACATAAACTTCAAGATAGTGTGTATGGAAAGTGCACAACTTTACTAATGCAGATATAATGACATCATGATTTAAGGTTTTCTTGCAGTTGTTGTTACTGTTTTTGGATTCCCAAGAAAGGTCTCATATACACATTGCATACAATTGTCCCATTTTAAAGTTAATTGATTTAGGATTTTACCTGCATTTAGTGAATGAACTGTGTACATGTGTGGGTGTTGGTCCGCTTGTATGTGCATTTATTTCTAGGTGTCTGTTTCCCCAGTTTGGAGTATGTTTGATTTTATTGGTGGGGACAGTTGTAAGTAGGAAGTTTAAGGGATTCTCTGTAAACCTTAGAAAGTGTATAATATAGATTTGGAACATTCCACATGCTATGGAACAATGTTATCTCTACTAAGGCCACAGAAAGAAATTTCAAGGGGTGAACCTCTCCATATCTCCTTCAGGCTGCTATGCTTCAGTGTTTCTGTATTCCCTTCTAATCAGCTATCCATTCTCTTTACATAAATGTTGTTAATGATATTTTCTACCAACAAGCATTTTGGGCAGGCTGATGTAGGTCAGAGGTGATCGGACTGGGATGCAATGGTACGCGAAATGGAGGAAGCCTCAGCTACCATCAACCGTATTATCATAGGACATCTGTCTATGGCCATAGTATAGCATGGCCATTATTATTGCCACTGTACTATTTAATTATATATTTTCACTTTCTGCAGATTTTATGTGCTGCTGTTTTTGCCTTCCAGGTTATTGCGGTATGTCCTTTGGCGTGTAGGTTCAGGAGTGAAAGAGCTCAACCTTGGAGCGTCTTGTATTTTAAATGATGAATACCTTAACTTATTTATGCTCCAATGCCCCAGTGTTGTTCATCTGGATGTTAGCTACACAGCACTCTCCTTCCATGCATTTCACGGGTAAGAATCAGAAATTAGTAATTTTTTTTTATTTCTCTCCTTTATTGACAATCAAATTGTACAATCTATACGTCAATGTGCTGACTGGTGTACAATTTAATAACTGTTTATTGTACACTCTTCTGGTTAGTGCGGAATAAACATCCAGTGATGTTGTCCTCAGTTTGTTAGATCTGATGGCCAACTTCTTTTGAGTCTTCAATTTTCATGAGGTTGTAGTAGTGGTTGAAGAAGTGGGTTGGAGTGATTTTCTAGTTTGCTGTAGTACTTGGTGCTGTTTTTTCAGATGACTTCTGTTACGAAAGGAGTTTTTAGATCTGCATGTAGGGTGTGGTTGGATACATACCATGGTATGTTCGTTATGGATCGGAGTATTTCGGACTGGGCATGCTGTATAATGGCGATGTTGGATTTGCTGGCACAGCCCCAGAAAATTAGTAAATTGAAAAAATTTTAATTTATGGGGAGTTGTCATAGTATAATGTTTTCAACAAGTAATTATATATGTGTATAAAAGTTTTCTAATGTATGTGAACTATGGAGAGAGGAATTCACAACATTGTTGTTGGAGCTGAACCCTGTCCATCCAACTGTTAGAGAGTGAGTACTGTGTACTGAGGTTGTTACTAAGTGGTGGTTTTTTTCATAAATTGAAAATCTCTTGTTATAAAAAGTACTGACAATGGAATTTGTAAGAAGGAATTAAGCCAAAATTTATAACATTACAATCTGATGTAGAAATGTGGTATTTTAAGTCTTTAGTTTTGGTGGACATTTATATGGTTTCATTATAGGCACACGGAGTATATTTATCATTTTAAGGCCTCAAGTGTCCTGTTGTATTTATTCAGTATTTAATACTGCCCATAAAAGTTGTTGGATTCTCTTGAAAATTTATGATACAGCATAGGAAAATGTGTTTAATACTTGTATACGAAATTCAATCACAGTACTGTAGAAGTAGTTTTTCTTACACATACGTGGTCTGACAATAAAATTCACGAACTCATTGCGGTAAGTGCTACATACCTCATTGCTGAAGATCACTGTGGTCACCTTCAAAGTACTCCTCTTGGAAAGCTATGCACTGATGCCAACACCTAATCCACCCTTCAGAACAGTTTTGGAACTGGTTTTGTGGAATGGCCTTCAGAGCTGCCATTCTATTACTTCTGATGTTATCAGTGTCATCAAAATGCCTTCCTTTCAATATTTCATTTATCTTTGGGAACTGAAAAAAGTCACTGGGGGCTAGATCCAGTGAATAGGGAGGGTATTCCAGCACAGTTTTTTGTTTACTAACTAAAAAGTCCCTCACAGACAGTGGGATAATTCAAGCTCTGACATTCTTGCGACTGCACACCAAAACACACTCAGACATTAATAGATGCCACTCAGAAAGAGACTGCCATAGGTCAACAACAACACAGCTGTAAAACGCTGATATGCCAATGTCATCAAGTCATCATAAGGTTTCTGTCCACTGCTGCCACGGCACACGTGATGCTGAGTTTGTGAACTTTGTTATCAGACCTCGTAAGGACTTGCAATACTGATCACATCTCAGTAGTTCATTTTAGTATGATAGTCTTCAAAACATTCAGAACACAGTATAACATTACATATTTCACACCATTCCACTCTGTCCCTCATTTGAAATTGTAGAATATATGTAAATTATAGTGATTAGTGGTTTTGTGGTCAATGAATCTAGACCCCTGGAAAATATCTGAGCTACAAGTGAAGATTCCACTTCCACTGCTGCTTTTGGGAAGGATCTCTTCCCCCTCTCCTAAGCCACCCTACACACCTTTTATCTGTTGGCCGTGATACAAGCAGAAGTCATACAAACTCACAATAATGAAATCATTCACAATATTGGAGAAGGCAAAGCCTGACATAGAAAGTGTAAGAGGCTTAAACTTGGCAGCAGTCAAGCATACGACCGTTCAAGTGACCACACTGGACCAAGCATTTAGCACATATTGGGAGAAGTAGAATGCATATAGGATATTAGTGGGGAAGCTAGAAGGAAAGAAACCACTAGGAAGACAAGATTTAGGTGGTTGGATAATATTGAAATGGATCTTAGAGAGATAGGATGGGGTGGTGTGGATGGAATTGATGGGCCTAAGATAGGGTCCAGTGGTGGGGTCTGATGAACACAGTAATGAACCTTTGGGTTCTGTAAAATGCTGGGAAGTTCTTGAATAGCTGCACATCTAGCAGCTTTTCAAGAAGGGCTAAGTTCCATTAAGTTAGTTGTATGTTAATTAAAAACATTTGCTTATTGAAAGAGGCGGGTGAGACATTTATGCACTTCAAACTGCAGTTCTTGTTTTGTCTTTTAAAATTTTCAACTGGAACTGTTAATAATATTCATTTAAACTCAGTATTAATGCACAGATATTCAAATTTGAACTTTCTGAAATCTTCAGCTTTCTTCTAGAAAAGTTCAGTGAACCCATATGTATTTAAGTTAAAGAAAGAATGGTACTTATCGGACAGGCATTTAAAATTATATATTTTTTGTACAACCAGGAAGAAATTTGAAGTGCTTTGAATATTACTGATGTGTATTATGGTATTTAACTGAGCAGTTAAGATGTTAGGATATCACTCCCCAGATGTTTTCTTTATTAGTTATGACCTGATAGGATTCATTCTTTTCATTTCAGAGATGATTATAATCTCTAACCATTCAAACAGCAATTCTTTATTCATTGTAATGTTTATATCTCACAGGTATATAATATTAATGCCGATCACGGTAGCCGAGCGGTCTAAGGCATGCACTGTCTTCGCTCGCTCGGAAGCCGGGATCGTGGGTTCAAATCCCACTCAGGGCATGCATGTTTGTGTGCGTTTTTCTGTGTTTGTCTACAGGTAGAGGCCTTGCGACGAGCTGATCACTTGCCCAAGGAGTCCTACCGTATGTGTAAGATCTAGTAAACCGAAGTGAAACGGAGAGTTTCATGGAGGTAGGCCTAGGCCCAAATTGGGGCTGTAGCGCCACAGGAAAAAAATGTAATATTAATAGATGTAAGCACTGGTTAATGGCATAACAGCATTTGTGGGCATTGTGGTCACAGATTCAATGTAATGTTCAATCTTTGTGGATGTCCAGCTATTTTTGACTTAGCTTGACCATCTACCTTCATTGCAGTCCTGCAGAATATTCTCTTAGAATACTGAAAAGTCTAAATAGATCAGAATTGAGTGAAAGTAGGGCATGGGACTTCTTTTATTTCTATAGAAATCTGTTTTTCCTTTTGAACTGTGCTGAGCAAAACCTTTGCCACACCCTCCATTATTCCTTTTCTACCCACCATACCAGATTTAGAGAGCTCTGTAAATTGAAATGGACCATGACAAGAGAATGGTCGTGGAAAATCGTTCTCTTCTTTTCCCCCCCCCCCCTTCCGCCACTGAATATACCTGCCACTCATGAGAATTTTCGCTTTCCTCATCATCTTCCCCTTACAGTTAAAATGTTAATATAGTAGTACATCAGGTGCCATCAAGAAACTGACAGAGAGAGACTTCACACATTTGTGGCATGTGAAGGCAAGAAAAACTGAAAATTAAAATACAGTTTTAAGATTGCAACAAATTGTTTTCCACACCCTTAATGAAACAAGGGAATCAGCAGTGAAAGCAAGTTAAGTATTGTCTCATTTATTTGCATCATATGGAAGGCCGGTTTATTCCATGTGCTTGCAGATGTTAAGCCTGTTGGTAAAGTGAAGGACTAAAGAAAGAAAGAGACCATTACTCTCACTAGAAATATACTGGCTGAATGTGTGAATAACCTTGTCATTGACTTGAAAGATCAATTAAACGCACTCAGTAAAGAGTTCCAAGAATATTCAGTAGTAACTGATTAAACCACAGATGTCAAACATACTGCTTAGCTTGCAGTTTCCATTTGTATTTATAACCTTGAATGAAGTTACCATGTCAGTGCATTTTCCAAATCATCCTAGCACACATCTTGCAAAGAATATGTAATGAATAAGGTGTATTTTTCTTAGAGGATGTTACCATTATTTACGCCAGAAAGCAGTAAAAGAATTTAGAAGTTCACAGCACAGTACAGAGATTTAGGTCATGGAGGGGAAACTAACACATACTTTGTGATCATCAGTAAACAATTGAGAAATTATTATGAATGTTTTAAAATTCTGACATACACCCAAAAACCTTTCCAAGGAAACCAAGTTTCCTACAGTCTTACAATTGGTGATCCCTACTGTAGAAGTTTTTAGTTCCCGCATTTGAATATGTTTCATTGTATCACACTCCTTTTCAGTTCAATCTTCTCAGTGATCTATCATTTGATGTTTCTTGGTTTCATATTTTGTGGGTTACTTAACGTCACTGTCAGTATGTATGCTATATATCGACAGGTATTTCCTGTTATGTATTTGTTAGAGAAAGATAGTATGCTGTATAAGTGTGACTGTCTTCAATGACTAAGTAAATTAACATTTATTATAGTGTGAAGAGGAACGGAAGCTGTAGACTTCTGACCACAGTGTGCTTCTCAGGATGTGAGAATTTAACAGATTCTGCAATTACATCCTTGACAAAATGCTGGGAAAATGAAGAAGAAGAATTTAATGATGACTTAATAGACAGGGACATGCAAAGAAACTTGTCTTCAGTATTGATCATGCCAACAATGATGACACAGGAGGAACATTTGAAATCACTGATCAGGATTTATAATAAAATAAAATGGCCAAGTACTGGAAGGGACAGTGAAATTCTCTTGTCTTTTCCCTACATTGAGTGCAGAAGAAAAGCCAGAGTATCAGGGCTGCGATCCCTAATTCTTTCGGGCTGCCACAAACTTACCGATAAGAGTCTTGAAGAGTTAATGAAGTCAGGTACATCTGTACAAAAGCTGAGGTTGCTGGACATGAGTGGTTGTTTCCAATTCACAGCACACATGTTAAATAGACTAGTGAAGAAATGTCCACTCCTCAGCCCTGATTGTCTTTTTTATTGTGACCACATAAAAGGTGGGCCCTACAGCAATGAAGCAAATGGTTGCAACAATCTTCAGAGTGTGAAACGAGCTTGTTGCATACCACCTGAGTGAGTGGGATTGTACCACTGAAGAGACTTTGGCCCAAGGTTCTCAACCCTCTTGTCAAAGTTCCAGTGAAACCTTGACAGTGAACTTAATTAACATGGGTAGAGGTCTGGTTTGAAAACAATTAAATGTAATTTATGTGGAAATTAAATTGTTTCCTTTCTTGAGTAAACAGTGTAAACAACAGAAAGTACCATCTTCATAAGAGCAAATAAAATACTCTGGTTTTCAAAAGTTGTTACACCTTCCATTTGTCACTAGTTCATCAGCATCAATCTGTGGATGGCACTATCAGTTTGAGTGCATTCAGATTTGGTCCGCATATATATATATATATAAGTTATTGGCTGTGCATATTTCCTTTACATATAAATGGGAATTGTTATGTTTGTCCTGAGTTTATAGGTGTTTTAACAGTTAAATCTTACAAATTCTGCAGGCATGCATTGCTTAGTGGCATAGTGGATTCATCTTGCTTTGAATTTAGGTGCAGAATTGAAAGGTCACATTTTATCGTGTATTACAATGTTTTTGCAAGACCTAAAGATTCAGCACCCAATCGTTGGGCCTTCCTGTGGATTTAAGTCTGATGCATGTGTGTGTCTTTTAAGTCATATCTTTAAGTTATTTTGCTATTCCACAGAAGTTTGTAGCAGGCTTTTCAATCATTTTGAGCCTTCCTTTTCAGGGATATATATATGGAATGTTGTTGTAATTCTCTTGAGCAACACAAAGAGTATGATTCTCAAATTCTGCCTGAAAGTTATGTTGAACTGGAAAGACAGTGTGTAGGACAGTGAAATGATGCTAAGAGAATAAATTTGTCAAATAAAAGAAAACTGTCAAAATATCATCAGAACATTCTAATGTTGAAGTCACAGAACAATTTAAACGCTGCTGTTTGAAACAACGTGACTGCAAGACAGCCATTTCACCAAAATTATTGAATTTTGAGGCCTTGGCTTTAAATATTTTACAATTTTATGTTCCTGTAGCAAACTTTTAATGGTCCTTTTACTTTGTAAGAAGACGGTAATAGAAAATAATATGGTAAATATGATGGGCATATTTTTAGCTACAAAATGACATTTTTGTTTGTTTGCCATTCAGATTGTGGCCAGAAATTTGTGAAACACAGGTCATAAGTTGTCTGAAGTGGATTTGTATTTTATTAACTAGACCCTGTAGCCCTTATAGGTTATACTTCTCAACTGAAGGAAGGGTAAATTTGTTTCTCATGCAAAATCCATATATCCGTTTTTTCACAGCCAACTTCTTGGTTGCATGAAAGTAGTAAATACAAGTGCTATTCGGAAAGTAACCTCCAGTGAGCTGTTAACAAAACAAGCAATGAAAAAAAAAATTGTATTATATATTTAAAAGTACATACATACTTAAGCTATTTCATAACATAGTCACCATCAGAATTGAGGTCATCATCGTATTGGGGAGAAAGTTTTTGTATGCCTGTGTCAAAAGTGTTTGCCATCTGTGAACTCAGCCATGTTTTGACACCTTCCATCAACTCCTCATTACTGTTAAAGTGGTGCGATCCCAACCAGTTCTTCAGGTATATAAACAGATAATAGTCACTCGAAGTGAGTGAAGGGCTGTAAGGAAGGTGGTCATACAACTCCAATTTTAAATGCTGCAGCAGTGCTTGAGTGCGAGCAGTTGTATATGAATGCACATCATCATGGATGAGCACTAAAGCAGATGTCATCATTCCATGCCATTTGTTCTGAATGGTCAGCCCTGCGTAGTTTTGTTAGTGTTTCACAATACACTTCTGACATTATTGTGGCCCCTTGCTGCAAGAGTTCCACCATCAGCACCCCTTCCACAGGTGCCATCAGCTTTCTGGCAGGCAGACATTTGTTTAAACTTTTGCAGCCTGTTTGGTGAATGTGTGTGCATCCACTGCTTTGATGGCTCCTTGGTTTCAACATTCACAAATGAAACCCAGGTTTCATTGCAATCTTTGGGGTATCGCTCTAGAAAAGTCGAGGCTGAAGCCAATGTTGTGCAAAACTTGTGATAGCCTAGCCTAACTGTGATAATCTCATAGAGAACAGTGCATGAAATTTGTGGAAATTCACATGAAAGTTCTGAAATTGTGAAGTACTGTCATTCATAAATTTTTTGGTCATCAGTTTGAACAAGATCATCACTCACTGCAGATGACTGGCCGACCACTTCGCTCTTCATCATGAACATTTGTTTGCCCACTCGTGTTTGAACATTCTACACCATTATCTTAAAGTGCCTTCACTCACTACATGTTGTCCGTAAACCACGCATAATTTATGACAAATTCTGCAGCACTCATGTTTTTAGTGTGAAGAAAGTGGATAACAGCACAAATTTTAGGTCTGTGAAGCATGGAATAACAAGAAGTAATTACTGATTATCCAGTCACAATTTTATATATACATGTTTCACTCATTTCTATCATATGTATTCATTCACCCCAAGAGAAGCAGCAATGTACCTTTTGCTTTTTTCAGGTCTTTCCCAACACTCCAAAAGGCCTGTAGTAAGACATTCTTTGTACTTAAGAAATAGAATCTTCTGATGTAATGCGATAAAAATAAGGGAAGAAAAACTGTTCCCTAAGAGTGCATATTGATGCCCTACAAAGGTACACACACCAGCTCAGAGGACTGTCCACTGCACACCCTTGGAGGTCTTGAATTACTTTCACAGATCAGATAGCAGCATTCAGGATGGAGACTCAGATCATTTGTATCACAAAGGCTGTGAAGTAAGCTAATTATTAATGTGGCAGTTAAAGGAATTGATTGATATCTTCTGTGGACAGACTTCAACTTGTTGGACAGAATATTACACAGGAAGGGGTGAATACAGTTAGTTACTAATAACTGAAATAGTAGAAACTACAATGCTTGAGCCACACTGCAAGCAAAGGCAAACCAGCCATGTCTCTTTATTATATTTGTCTTACAATATGTCCAAATTAGGTAAACTTAGGCCGCACCATAGCTCAAGCGGTTAGTCGCTGGCTTCCCACCGCGGCGGCCTGGGTTCGATCCCGGGTCTGGTCAAGTGGGATTTGTGGTGGACAAAGTGGCGCTGGGGCAGGTTTTCTCTGAGTACTTCAGTTTCCCCTGCCAATCTTCATTCCACCAATTGCTCCACAATCACCCTCACCTATCATCTGGGGCTGGTACAATAGGCCAGAAGTGGCCACAGTATAAGGGACTTAGTCCCACCCCACTAGCAATTAAAAAGAATAGGAAAACTTAATGGCACACTTTGCACTCTTAGTGCAACTTCTGTACATTACATGTTAGATCAGTTGTAAAGTTTTCAGTGTAACAATTCAAATATTGCATTAGCTTTACATTGTGACTCCTAGCTGCCTTCAATGGGTGAAAATTTAGAGAATCCTATGAAAGGCCATGTTGGCATATATAGTATTGTGAGTAATATGATCTGAATGAAATACCAGGTTTTAGAGAATGACTGCTGCTGAGCTCTGCTTCAAGAGGCATTAGACCTTTTCCTGTTGCAGCTTCCAGTATCATTTGTATACATGTATACGTATGTTAAAAGAGGTGGCAAACCCATGTAAAATATTTTCTTCTTATTCAGGGTACAGAACTCTCAGTGGTAGGACTGCCAGTAAAAGAGGATAGCTATGGTTTGATCACTTTTGCATATCAGTGTTTCACAGCTATGTTGTTGTTTATCTATGGCAGTTTCTTTCTGAGTGGCATCTATTATTCTCTGAGCATGTTTTGGTGTGCCATCACGGGAATGTCAGAGCTTGAATAGAGCACTGTCTGTGAGGGAGTTTTTAGCTAGTAAACAAGTAACTGTGCTGGAACACCCTCCATATTCACTGGCTCTAGCACCCAGTGACTTTTCTCTGTTCCCAAAGATAAAGGAAATATTGAAAGGAAGGCATTTTGATGACATCATGAGTAATACTCGTACAGTGGCAGCTCTGAAGGCCATTCCACAAAACCAGTTCCAAAATTGTTTTGAAGGGTGGACTAGGTGTTGGCATCAGTGCATAGCTTCCCAAGGGGATTACTTTGAAGGCGACCACAGATTCAACAGTGAGATATGAAACACTTATACTGCAATGAGTTCACGAACTTTATTGTTAGACAACATATACAGCTATTCATCTCCTTCAATGCTATGTACATTGAGTACTATAATTGATGCATAGCTGCTACATAATTCACACATCAGACATCAAGAAATTTTAAGAGGAAAGTATAACAACATTTGCAGTAGAGGGAAGGAAGCAATAAACATGCAAGTTTAATAGTGTAAGAAATGGTACTGTTCTACCATCTGATCATGCTACTTTATGTTTAAAAGAACATGTCTCTTTATGAATTCTGTGCTTATATGTTGATTTAATCATGAGTAGAGTAAATTAACATGGCCATTAAACTAAAGGCTGTGGATTGGATGGAAATTTCTTCTAACCACTGTCAAGGATGTACAGGGTCCATGAGTGGATTCCATAAGATTAAGTACCACCCCTTATGAGTATATATTTGACCAACTCGAGATTCATGCTGTTGAGAAGGAATTTCATGAATAACTGTAAAATCATCTTTATTTGAAAAGAAGTAATACTGAACATATTAAATATTATTAGGAACAAAACTTTTCCCTAAACACTCATAGATCTTCAGTTTCTCACTAAGTTGACAATAGCACAAATTGTACAATGCCTATATATATTACCTTTCACTTTGCAGATATTAAGAACCATTTCATACAAATTCTGCTACATCCTGCATGTTAGAAATAGAGGTTTTATATGTTTCAAACTGAACACATCTTCAAATAAAAGTTCCCCTGAAATATTTGTTAAGAATTTCACAGATACTCAGTTCATATTTCATACTTAAGTAGTTTTGCTAAACTTTACTGAAATAACTTTGGGATAATAATATAAGGAAAGAATTTAATCCAGAATATATGCCTTGCACTTTCAATAGCAATCTTTCAATTTCTAAGTATACCCTGAACTTCATCAAAGTGAAAACATATGATGATGTCACTTTGCCCTTTTCTCAATCATGTGTAATAATGATAAAAAGAACAATGTTTTGAAAAATGTTTGGATATTTGGTGAGTATCATGCTCCAACAGTACTTGTTACAAGGGGTGAACAGTATCTTCTGATAAGTCTCCAGTTGCATGTGGGGCAAAACTTCCTGGAATTAGACACATCTATCATGTAACAATATATTTAATACCATTGTGCTTTCTAATGTTAGCGTGTTTGCTTCTAAATCTTAAAATTTCAAGCAATTACCTCACATCCTCATACCAATGTGTGTATATAAAAAGCAGCCACGAATGTAATGTAGACGTACTATGATAATCTTATATATATGAAAGAGTAATGTATCAGTGAGATGAGAGCTCTGAAATTATGGAGTTTCAGGTTACCATAACAACAGAGTGTCAAATGTTAACACAGTGCATGAACATAAATTATCTAGCAGATCATAAAACAAGTGAGCATAATATTTTAATATGGATGTGTAAAATGTAGTGTACTATATATATATATATTAATCATACCCATGAAATTTGCCAACCAAAATCTTNTATGGATGTGTAAAATGTAGTGTACTATATATATATTAATCATACCCATGAAATTTGCCAACCAAAATCTTGCATGCATACCTTGCCGAACCGTGTATGACATTTGTCACTGTTCTCTACCTTCACTTCTGAAACAGTATGAGGTTACAAGTTCATTCATTTAATGAAGCTCCCAATTATGAAATCTTCTCTATACCTAGTTCCTGCAGCTCTCATAGGTCTGTATATTCTGTTACCAGTTTACTTTCAGGCATCATAGATCTCTATTCCTCTCTGGAATGACATACCAACTTTCACACCCAGAGTGAAGAAAGTTAAAAATACTTCAGCAGCACAAAATAATTTTATCTTGCAGTGTCACATGTGAGCTGAATGCGAAGAAGTTTTCCTATACCCAATTAGAAATTTGAGATTTAATGCAGTAGAGATCTGCTATTTATTTGCCATATTCTTGTAGTTTCCATGATAATGAATCCCTAAGGAAAAACTAATTTCTTTAGAAGTTCATAAATAAACTTGTGTGTGCATATGCACACACGCTCGCCTGCACATTCAGTCATTCATTCAACCACGATGCATGCAAGAACACATGCTTTATTTACTCACAAAAATGTATACACATCCTTGTCAGTCCACCCATAATACTATCTTGCATACATAGTGACATTTATGAACCCCCATTAACACAAAGAAATGGATGAGAGCAAGTTGAATTTTCCAATTAGTTACAGATGTTTCTTAAAATTCAGTGGAGGTCTTATCTGATACACCTGTCTGTAACATAAGCCTCTATACAAAGAACTGAGAGAAATGTTGGGTCCTAAGAATTGCAGTATATTTGCATGTTTTGCTGTGTGAATACTTTCTGTGAGAGCTACACAAGGCAACGATTCTGCAGTGAATACAGTATAGTGACAATCAAAAGTATGCTAAGCTGAGGGAAATGACAAAAAAGGTTTATGTAGTAGCTTGTCTGAAGTGTTCTTAGCAGAATAATGTTGCTCATGTTAATGAAATCAAGAAGTGGAGCCCTGTTTTTGGATTTATCTCTTCTGATAAAATAAGCTCCATTATTATATGCCCAGAAGCAATCAATGGAACAAGGTCAGGAAAAGGCATGGAAAGTTACAACCAAGGAAGCAGCACATGTGATTTCCTGTTGTTCCATCTCTCAATTCCAGTATTTGTTTTGCCATGAAGTTACCTCTCTTTAGCCAATGACTGGAAATTCAGTTTTGAAGGAGATTAGGTTTTGATGGTAGTAATAACACAAAAAATAATTTATATATCATTCTGTAACAAATTTACAGTCCCATATTAACCTATCAACACATAGATACTTCAGAATATAACAAGAAGATATCTGGAAAAGTACAACTGATGAATTCATGCAGTCATGCATTACAGCAACTGTTTTTCCTCCTAATATACAAAAGCACATGAAGTGAACAAAGCAAAAATATTTTGTTACACACAATTTATTTTGTGTATATCTAATTGTAACTTGCCAAAACTGGGCTTTATCACCACAGAGAAGCGAAATATGACCACCAGCATCACCACCACTATGACAGTACAATCTGTACCTCTATATGACTACAAGGTCACAGCACTTGACCGACAGAGGAGGATAACTAGATTATGAAGATAAAATACATAATGTTGTAAATCTGAAAAAGAAGAAACAGTGTAAGAAACAGTGAAGCAGTAACTAGAAAAGAATGGCAGTTTCTAGTGGTGTAAGATCTGAATATTAAGTTTAGAGACAAGCAGTTAGTCCATTAGAAATTATAAAACCTTTTCAATGTTCTTTCTATTTGTTTTAATCAAAATACAGTGAATCTAGGATCTGATGATGAACTACATTAATCTGAAACTCCGGAGCAGTGTTTATTAAACTTCTGGCAACAGCAGACCATTGCATGGGCAGTCAGCAGACAAGAAGACCATTCAGTTATCATAACACTCCCCTTAGCTGTGAAGAGCATGCAATTGCACTTTCTTCTGCTAAATGGAGAAAAATTGTAGTTAAATTGTCCATAAACCACCTCTTTCTACCCACCAGTTTAAAGTCATTTTTTAAAATGATGATTGATGACAATATTTTAAATTTAAATTATTTCATTTGTTACATGTTATATAATACCATGGGCCTCCATTTATCCATAGACCCCAGTTTAAGAAATACTGCTCTAGATGTTACCAACTTAAGTTTGAAAAGATTTCTTCATTAGGCAAAATAATGCAGCAAGTGGGTTACCTCATTGACTATATATAACAAAGAGTTAAAAATATCTCATGCTTCAGCAAATTAAAAATTTCCCATATAGTGGTGAGACATGAAATTCTGTTGTACATATTATTATTATAGGGAATGTTTTGAAAATCCAAATAATATTTCGGTTTCATAAACATCCTTGATCTCGGTACCAAGTAACTATTGGGGTCAGTCCTTCTCAAGTTGGGCCAAAAGCACTGCAATTACTGCAGTCTGAGCAAGCCACTTAATAATGGAGGCCTCAAAAATTAAAGAAGATAAATATGAGAAAATTATATTAAAAGCCATAATCATATTCATACAATTATTGACATTTAAAACAATGTTTTAGAGACTGGACTCTTTCTCCGTCCTCAGATAATATGCCTAGTCAGTTGGGCCCAACTGACAGAGCTAGTCTCTCTCTCTCTCTCTAGAGAAATAAAAAATATCATACGTATTCACAAGTTGACAGCACACACACACAAGGACCGTAACTTCGAGCCTCGTCTGATACAGGAGGTTTTGCAACACCTGGGTGTGAGCAAGATGCGCACCACACCCCTGCACGCAGTCTGACGGCATGGACGAGTGCTACATCAAAATGGTGGAGGAGCACCTATGAAAAGTTGTTGCATCGCATCATAGGGATTGGGACGCAAGATTACCCATCTTCCTCCTTGCTTACAGGGTATCCACTCACGACACTATGGGCTTGCCTCCAGCTAGCCTTGTTTTTTAAAGAGAACTCCGACTTCCCTGCGACCTGCTGTTTGGGGTACTGACCCACAAACGATCACGTGGCAAATTTAGTGGACCATCTACACGATATCCACAATTATGCCTTCCAACACCTGTGCTGGTTACCATGCGGACAACAAAGTGTGGCTCTATCGCTGAACCTGCACACGGGAAACCGCCCAAGCTCCAATCCTCATAAGAAGACCCATACAAGGTAGTTTCCAGGATAAATGATGTGGTATACAGGATCCAGCAGAACCCTATATTGACGATGGTACAACTGGACCGGCTCACACCGTATCATGGAACTGTTCGGGATGAGTGGCCTTAAGAAGGGAGCAGCAATAGCAGTTGGAAAGTAATCACTGTGAGAACCGAGCCACTGGGAAGCAAGGCGAGACCAATCACAGACATCACAAGCAGAGCCCTCCAAAAAGAAGAAATGGCGGTACACCTGTAGGCTGTTTGGGACAAACAGCTTTGAGGAGGAAGCAGTGAGAATATTAGACCCATTGCCAGGCAATGGCCATGAAATATTATCTTGAAAATGACATGAATATGTGAAGAATACATTTGGAACACATAGTCATCTTACTAAATTCTGTAACATGGAACAACGTTAATTACTTATTTAGGCAGCCACATAAAATTGTAGTCCATAGTCTAATTTAGGCTGAATTATATTTTGTTGATAATGTAAGTTAGGCCTCAGTACAAAATCTGCCCATCAAGACCAGCAAGGAAATGGCAACAGACACTCTTTTAACTTAGTAGCTTAAGTGGTAATGTTTCTGACTTGTATCTGAGAAGCATCTCAAATCTTAGCCATTGTGCTGGTTGTCCTGACACATTTTTGTGGTTCTACATAGTTCACATATATGGATGCTGGGATTTCCTCCTAAGTGCACCATTTCCTTGCAGTCCTTTCTTGCTCACCATTAATAATTACTGCTTCAGGATCCCTGATGCTAAGTAACTCTTGCATTTGATATATCATCATTGAATAATATTTATGCCAAAAATGTTTCCAAAGCATGCCTAAAATATAATTTAAATGAATGCATTCTGCATATTATTTTATTAAATCTGTTGGGTTATCAGACAATATGTTACCTTACTTGCACTGAAGAAGCAAAATTATACCAACAACAGTACAGCTGTTGATGACAAGGCCAGTTGGGATGTATTAAGCTAGATGTCATACTAATGCTACAAGTAAAAGCACAAATATAAAATATACAGTACGTTATTGACAACTATAAAATCAGTCTGCTAGTAAAATGAAACTTCACACTAAAGAGTCATTCAGCAAGTTACTGTACCATGCTTGGGGAAAAGTGCTGAAGCAGGTTAAAAAATCATATGTAGTTGCATAAACAGTCTCATCTTACTTGCTTAACTTAATCTCACTTGTATTTCAATATATGCTAGATGTGATATGTCTCCAGTCTCTTGGTATACAAATACATTGCTGAAGAAGTATTTTTGAAGCCTATGTACATAATTCTTAGTGGGACAGAGTAGTTTGAATTATGTCTAGAAGCCTAAAGAGCTGTCAGAAAATTCACCTACCATGGACTGGTCAGCTGGGGTTTCAGAGTAGGTAATTTTACTTACCCTTATGTCAAAACAGCTCTGTCTGTTGCTATGCAGAGGGATCCTAGTGGAATTTCAATCAGCTCAGTAAAGATTAAAATTAAGGAAACAGTTCTGTGGGATCTTTCCCTGGAGGACAAGGATTAGTTGGACCACTAGTTAAACCTTCATCCCCATGACACTCAAGAATTACTGGGTTTCTGGACTTTGTCCATCATCTGGTATTATAAAAACTAGAGTATGAAAAGTTTCAGAAACTGGATCTGTTTCTGTCCTCAGGTGAGGGGGGAGACAACTACTCTGTTGGGTCCCTTAGAAAGAGCCTACTTCAATCACTGGATCAGGGGCACTGTGTGTCACATGCTTTCACGATGGATAGTTGCTCAGATTATTCTTCAACCCTGAAGATGCAGGCAATATATTCCTCCAAAACTTCAGTTGACTTTCATCAGACTACACATGTTATATCCCAGAAGATAGTAATCTTCGCCTGTGTATACTGTTGATAACATTGGAGAGAAAGGTTTCATAAGATTTTCTCAGACATTGTTGAAAACTGTTGTCACTATAGATAAAATTTACAGTGTAATGGTTCTGTATGATAAATAACCAAATTCTTTCTTTATGATGCAAATTTTATCATTGTACAAAATATGAAAATAGTTAAATAAGTGAATGAAAAGCCCTCACACAAAGAAAGTAGGAAGATTCCAAAGAAATACAGAAGCAAAAAATTTAGAAACCATGATTTTCCACACAAGAAATGTTGTCACAAATGTTCTGTATGTTAGTATGTTCAAATTTTTTTGTTTCCAGTAAAATAATAGACACATTCATTATAAAATTAGATTTATATAACAAGTTTTATATGCTGTATCCAATGTATTCTTAATTTTTAGAATATTTAACTAGATGAACACAAAGGCTACCCTTACAGCAGGATAGCCCAAAATTGTTTGACAGAGCCATTTATTATGTGTCAAGTAAATAAAAAATGAATTAATGGAAACTGCCACTAACACAAAGTCACTGTTCAAATAGACATGGCCTCATATGAGATCCTACACTTCAGGAATGTCTTAAGATTATTCACTTTAACATTTTCTTCTAGCATTTCTGCACATATACTGCTCTGTATTCCATTACAGTTCAGATGTACACAGCCAATTCTTGACCACACAAATACATGTTGGCAAGGAGATATCCTACCAACATATCACAGACAAAAATCTTTGTATGACAGTGTTTCCATATTCACGTAACAAAGGTTATTACTCAAAACTCAGAAAATTGTCAAAACTTAAACATTTTGAGATCTGTGACCATCATGTAATGCCCTCTTTAATTTAAAATTCATAATGAATATTATGGCAGAAGGAAGTGCACACATGAATACTATGACTCTTCTAGTATGCAAAGACATCAATTGATGTTATATTACTTCAAATCTTGGGTGTATGCTGAGCTTTTTGAATAAAAGAGTGAAATTACAATTAATAAGAAAAAAGGGGATCATTTATGAGTTTGCATGAGTTGTATTTCCTGCAAACCTCAAAATGAATCTTGAAATAGCATTCTTTTTTTTTCACTGTGTGCACCACATGCCTGAGAATTATAACTAGCATGTATTTCTCATATTTGGGGGGGGGGGTTGAAATTATATTTTAACACTACTTATAATATGCCTCATGTGTGTTCACATTTATCTGTGATATCCAAAATTTTCATGCTTGTAATGCCTTCATAAAGAAGATACAATATCTTTACAAACAGTCTCAACTGGCCAGGCACCAGGCCATTTTTTGTATAAACCTTAGGGCTCAAAGTGTTGAATCAATCACCTAACTGTGCAAATACCATCACATCTTCTAACTCTTTAGTAGGCATTGTAACATCCCCCAAAATCACAGGTAGTTTATAGAAGAATTTTCACTTTTTATATATTACATGTTTTAACATTATCTTATGTATAACAATGGCTACATTTCTCAGTGCATCATGACATCCAAGGATATGCCAATTCTACACTGATTATATTTCATACCGAACAAAACCTGTGAATATAGTATATACTTAGAGTGGGACAGAAATAACACCTGAATTATGAGACATACATTGTATATCTCACATTATATGCACACTATAATTATGAAACAGCAACTGTACTTGTACAGAAATTATACATAGTGGGTTTCATTATAACAAACTAATGTAGTAAGGCGTTTTCTTTTCTAATGACACATGTATGAGACTCAGTGACCTCATATTCTGGTGAAGGAAGTAAGGTTGTTACTGCCTGAACATTTTACTTAGGTGAAGTATCAATGAAAAGAGAATAAATAGTAATTTCAGGTACACTTCTACACAGTTCAAAGGACCATACCTGCCCTTTTGGTAAAATAAAACAAATCAAATATATGCTACCAGCCATGATTTGACCCTACAAATATGAGCTCATCTGGGATATAATACAACATTATTTTGGGCTTGTATTATAATGCAAATTGAAATTATCTTAAAGCTATATTTGTACGGTACAATTAATTACTGAGAATTACATATAAGAGAAAGGGGAAGTTAGGCTGAAATGATGATATATAATCAGGATCACACCCCTGAATGTCCCATTTATGATTAAATACAAATATATTTTACAAAATGCAATTAAACATATTAGAAAGTGTAGGGAAAGTTTTAATGAAAGTCATTACTTCAGATACAATGGCAGGAAAATATCAGTAAACATGGATTTCCGAGCACAACTCATAAAGCCTACTTTTGCACTCCATAGATTTCTGTTCCTACAGATCAATTACTTTTATGTTGTTTATATTTTTGTGAATATCTTATTAAATATACATTCTGTCTATATGAAATCTGCTGAATACAACCTCAAAGTTTCACACTAATCATGTTTTAAATGCTGAGTTACACTCTTCCACATATAGTGTAAGTATGTTTATGATCTATCTCCATACCAAATTTCACATGCTTAACTCCAACAGTCCGTTAGTTATAACCATCAAACTAAAAGTAAAAAAAAAAAAATTACAAAGCATGTTGTTATTTTACAGTATAAAAAAATATTATCTTCACAGAAGTTGCATATTTCTTAAGATTACTATAGATCATTTCAGGATCTTAAATTAAGTGACATCAGTGTCACTCCAGCCTTATAAGTTTGTGCATCTTCCATGATCTTACTGATTGCAGTAAACTATAACATATGGTATTTGGATAGCCCCCAAGGGAATGATGCTTACAGCATATTTCATGAAAATCAATCAATTTCTGCAAAAAAAAAATGTGCATACATGTATGCACGCATTTTTTGTCAAAAATATAAAACAACACAGTGCCTGCCGAACAATATAGAACAAACAGTAAAGGTGTCCCTGTACTTAGCTAATTAAGCACTATGCCATGAAGACATATGGGGAAGTGAATGTATAGATCCACCTATTCTTTACCTCGGCACTAGCTGGAGGTGATGGGTCAGCTTCATGCCCCACCCTCTTTACCCCCGGGGAAAGAGCCCCCAGTACCCATTGCATAGTGACTACTGTAAAATAATACTGACTTATGGTCTAATGCAAAGTAAATGATAAAATTGGAACAAGAATAATTAATAACATGCATAAAAACAACTCCACTCTGTACATGCCAGATCTCAGTACCAACAATGCTACCAAAATTACATAAATGAGACACATCATCAGGTAATAAAATATCACAAGATTTGCAAGAATGGAAATTACTTCCATTAGAATTCTGTTTACGGGATAGCCTGGCCTGCATTTGCCTCTGGCTCCATCAAAACACTGAGACTCCCCCCATTCTATATCGCTCTGGAGGCTGCCAAAGGCCACAGTTGCCCAAAAACCCATGAGGAACTTCCCAAAGGACTGTGCTATAAAAAGTAGCAGTGAAATTCTGAAAGAGGACAGTCTTAGTCTGAGCTGACTTGCAGCATAGCAGAGAAGTGTATACAGAAGCAGATGGGAAGCAGAAAGTGCCATGATCATGGTGTTACAGTGAAAAGACTGTTACAGTAAGTGGACAAAGAAATGACATCAAGATTGTAAGTGGAAACTCTTGGTGACATAAAAATTGCCCCAAATAATGATAAATGTAATGATAAGGAATAAGTCCATGATATTTATGTGTTATACAGGCAGCTTCCCTACTGAAACTGCTGAGAGAGAACAACCACTGTTTGCATTACAAACCCAAAAACATCTTTCTTTCTGAAATATGCAGTTTTGACCTGCAAACTTTTATTCATTTATATATTTTGGTAACCTTGCCTTATACATGCATACTAATGAACAACAAAAACACAGCTTGGAGCACAAGTTTATTCAGGTATCAAGGCTAAATATACTTGAAATAATAAGGTACAGCAAGCAAATGTGTGTGCTAGCTATGTGTTGTGGAATTACCAGTTGGAAGTCTTTGTAGTTTCTTGAAGGTATTTGATAATGTTCTGCACTACATCAATGCTTGTTGCTTGACCTCCCAAATCTGTTAACAAACCCACATAATTAAGGTACTGACATTAATAACAGACTTGTACCAAGGTAATCTACTGGAGAGATGTCAAATTCCATAACTGAAATAAGACACATATTAATGCTTGCAACTTTAGAAATATCTTATTTTATTGCCTTCAAATATTATATATAATATAATATACATAATATTTGAAGCATTAATATGTGTATTTGCTCAAGAAGGAGACAACTCAAATCTAAGACCCCTCTCCCACTAAGAAACATGTCTGCACATACATACTGATTTTATTTATTGATTTAATAAATTTACTGCAAGCAAACAAGTGAAAGATCTAAATATCTGAACAAATCTAATTTATTAAATCATTTTCATTCTTTGTGATCTTGATGTCACTACTAGCCTCTGTCCAGTTTCACTGCTCAGTCTCACTCTCTTCACCATTCCTCTCTTCTCTCTGTTTCACTGACTTCACAGTTGTCATCAACTTTCTCGCATTTACTACGAATATTTTGCCATGCTCAATTCATCACTCTCACAGTAATATATCTGTCTGGGAATAACTTCTTTTGGTTTATAGCTTCCACTTTGGGCAAACTTGTGGTAACCTGTAGCCCTAACCTTGAAATACACTTGTCTCTCCTGTATTACTCTCTATGGTACTTTGAACAAACTCATAGCTTGTGGCTACTGACCTCTCTTTCACCTGTTGTGATGATGGCATGATATGACGTGAGCATTAGCATATACATTTTGTGTGAGTTTTAAGGTGTGTAAGCACTAAAAGCTATTCTCACCTACTATATCTTAAAAGACATCAACTTGCCAAAAGCTCAAACCATTTAAAATGGAAACACATATATCTTTTGTACTTAAATCCAAGGTGATCCTTTAATTTTCAGCACCAAAATTATGGAGAAACCTAAAAGGGGTTGATCATATTCAGCTAAGTTGAAAGAATTGGAAATTAAATAGCTGTGGCCTATTTAAAGTATTATACCAGCATCTACTTCATGGAATTGAAGAAAATTGTGAAAAACTCTATCGGGATAGTTGATGCCCTAACCACAGTTCAAACTGGACACCTCTTGAAAACAAGTCATATGCCAATATGTTCACTGAAAATATCAGTCAGCCTTTTTGCTACAGGAAAGTTACGTGTAAAAGTGACCATAAAAACATAATACTTGGTGAAGCGGCCTCCGTAGTCTAGGGGTAACGTTCCCACCTCATGACTCAAGGTATGCGGGTTCAAACCCGGCGGAGGTCGTGGAATTTTTAAGGGCGGAAAAATTCAGGGAACAAGTCCTTCGGGAGGGACTTTAAGTCGTGGGTCCCGTGTCGTAGATTTACGGCATGTAAAAGATCCTCGTGTCTCTAGGAAACCTCTGAGCAAAATTAGGTAACAAGTTTCCCGCCCAAGTAGTTTCTAATGCCTCTGGTAAATGGGGGAAATATCAGGTACCAAGGGCCGACCTCGTTGGCTGAACAGGGCTGATAGCACACATCAGTACCACTAGGGTATGGCGACAGTAGAAATTAAAGGGGGACGCACAATGGACCAATAACTGGTCTAAGTGCATGGGGAAACCCACCCCCTCTAATAATAATAATAATAATAATAATACCTGGTGTGTGGATGTGATCTTCATTGATAGTCCTATCAATTGCTGTATGAATCATGTTTGCATGGTAGTGGTGCCCCAGGTGCTCCAGCATGTCCACAGCTGCATTCAACATGGCAACAGGGTTGGCAATGTTCTTCCCTGCAATGGCTGTTCCAGTGTTGCGAGTGCCTGGCTCAAATATGGCATACTTTGGAGGAAAATAAAATGTCACATATTTTTGGGAGCCATGAAAATGTAAATATTATAGTGAGGAAACCTAAAATATTATATACAGTTATGTGGATCACTGAAAGAAATTCTTACATCACAGAATGTTAAGCTGGGATTCTATTCTAGCAGGGTTCCCACCAACAAATATTGCCACTAACAGACTAGTTTCAGAGAAATGCAGGAAAGTCAAGAGAAGAATGAGTACAGTATTTTAACAGTAGTGTTGATGTGAAGTAACTGGTTGGGAAAGAACTGATCTCAAGAGCATACACAGAACACAGATTTTATAAATTGTAATAGAGTTTTTTAATGAACATTACATAGTATCTTAAGGTAGACTGTATGTGTGAATACATCTATAACAAGCAAGATGTCTGTATGAAACTTCTAAAATTCTAATAGTCTAAAATAACAAATGTTGTTCATAATGGTTTTATAGTTATAATTGCTGTATTGTTGACAGGCAAGAAGGCTATTTTACAAATATTGTTACAAGACGCCTGAAAGCCGGAATAGTGAAGCCAGAAGAGATGGTCATTGTTAGGCAATGACTGAGTAAACATGTTCCCTCTATAGCAGACATGCACATGACTACAGAGAACTGCTGGAGGTGGTGTTTGCTATGCAGCCTGCGATTAAATAAATACTAGAAAGACCAGCAAGACCAGGACCAACAAAAATATGGCTGGGTCATGATGGGGCCAAAAACCAAGAATGACTGTGCTGGTGAAGAACACCAGAAAATGGATCCCCTGCTCAGGACCACAGTTGGTGGTTATCAGTTAGTCACTAGCCAGCAAGAACAGGAGCTGTTGAGTTCAGAAACAGTAAAAGCAATCCCCATTGTCAAAAGCTGCTACCAAGTAACATGTAGTAAAGTAAAAGTAAAAAAGTAAAGCTATCCCTGTACCAGGCCNGTAGCAGTTATTCATAGTTGTACTTATTTGCAGATTTTATAGAGTAGTAAAGTAAAAGTAAAAAAGTAAAGCTATCCCTGTACCAGGCCATGAAGGCCCATAGGGTTGTGAGATGTTGAGGGTCCCACATTATCTAGACAATCAGCTCAAAAATGGTGGAAAGGTTGTCAGCCTTACGCTCCGGCCGCACTTTACTCCCCAGGAAAATTATTTAATTAATTCCTGGTACTCATTTCTGTTAGAGGCTGAGTGAACCCCAGGGCCATAGTGCGGCTGGAAGGATTAGGTCAATTGAAAAGATCCAATGACCTCAGCAGGACTTGAACCCGCAACCTTCCGGCTTGTAGCATAGTGCCTTAACCACTAAGCTACTGCATGCCCCATTTCATAAAGTAGTGAGAATGTTAAATTATTTGTAGTTATACATATATAGCATTTAATATTGTCACATGTTTGGAATTCCGAAGAGTTACTACCATGGAAACACTAAAATAAACCGTTGCATACGTACGGACAATAGCGATATTGTTGCGATACATCGTTTCCTGGGGCAAATAAACTCGTTTCATAGGAGATGAAAGGTGACGAATTGTTTGAAGCATTGAATAGCAACCGCCGAAGAAGTTAGTCCGAAATTAACCGCCGAAGGGAATAGTCTTGGAATAGCTGCCGCTGAAGAAGGCTGGAACCTAGACGCCAAGAGATACAGATGTACTGGCTGAGATATTGTAAGCAGTCATTGGACTACAGCAAGTGGTGATGATTGTAAGGTGTGCAAGTGAATTACAATAAAGATTTGCTATATTTAATATGGCGTAAAGTTATTTGTAGCGTGACCCACCCAAACACGCTACAATATATTCATTTGTCAATCCAAACCCTGTGTCTAGTCACTAACACATGACAACATTAATGAAGGTGAAAATCAGCACTCTAACAACGAACTGTAAATAGAATTAAATGTTACAGAATTAGTGACACAGAAGATGATACAGTAGGACTGAAATTAGGACTGAAATGTGCAAACAAGAAACATACTGATGAAAGCACAATTAAACTAGTTGGAAATTGTAAGTAATTACATTTGGGTGGTAGTTCAGATTTAAAATTTCGTGACTGCTGGAAGTCAATTTAATCCAATATGGTCTGAAGTGACATTCTGTGCTTGAAGTTTATTAAGAAGTTCAATTATTGAACACTTATGACTTGTAAATATAAATGATTATAACACTCTCACTAATCTACACACTTTACAAATCGTTACAGCATATACTCAGTCTCCACAGCCAACCACCAACAATGGCTGCTGACTCACAAGTAACTAACTTGTCCTGTTGGTCCTTGTTACATAGCCTCGCCACATAACACATGTAAAACACTGCTTCCC
>NW_019730109.1:1301100-1343749 GCF_002891405.2 Cryptotermes secundus
AGTAGTAAAGTAAAAGTAAAAAAGTAAAGCTATCCCTGTACCAGGCCATGAAGGCCCATAGGGTTGTGAGATGTTGAGGGTCCCACATTATCTAGACAATCAGCTCAAAAATGGTGGAAAGGTTGTCAGCCTTACGCTCCGGCCGCGATTTACTCCCCAGGAAAATTATTTAATTAATTCCTGGTACTCATTTCTGTTAGAGGCTGAGTGAACCCCAGGGCCATAGTGCGGCTGGAAGGATTAGGTCAATTGAAAAGATCCAATGACCTCAGCAGGACTTGAACCCGCAACCTTCCGGCTTGTAGCATAGTGCCTTAACCACTAAGCTACTGCATGCCCCATTTCATAAAGTAGTGAGAATGTTAAATTATTTGTAGTTATACATATATAGCATTTAATATTGTCACATGTTTGGAATTCCGAAGAGTTACTACCATGGAAACACTAAAATAAACCGTTGCATACGTACGGACAATAGCGATATTGTTGCGATACATCGTTTCCTGGGGCAAATAAACTCGTTTCATAGGAGATGAAAGGTGACGAATTGTTTGAAGCATTGAATAGCAACCGCCGAAGAAGTTAGTCCGAAATTAACCGCCGAAGGGAATAGTCTTGGAATAGCTGCCGCTGAAGAAGGTTGGAACCTAGACGCCAAGAGATACAGATGTACTGGCTGAGATATTGTAAGCAGTCATTGGACTACAGCAAGTGGTGATGATTGTAAGGTGTGCAAGTGAATTACAATAAAGATTTGCTATATTTAATATGGCGTAAAGTTATTTGTAGCGTGACCCACCCAAACACGCTACAATATATTCATTTGTCAATCCAAACCCTGTGTCTAGTCACTAACACATGACAACATTAATGAAGGTGAAAATCAGCACTCTAACAACGAACTGTAAATAGAATTAAATGTTACAGAATTAGTGACACAGAAGATGATACAGTAGGACTGAAATTAGGACTGAAATGTGCAAACAAGAAACATACTGATGAAAGCACAATTAAACTAGTTGGAAATTGTAAGTAATTACATTTGGGTGGTAGTTCAGATTTAAAATTTCGTGACTGCTGGAAGTCAATTTAATCCAATATGGTATGAAGTGACATTCTGTGCTTGAAGTTTATTAAGAAGTTCAATTATTGAACACTTATGACTTGTAAATATAAATGATTATAACACTCTCACTAATCTACACACTTTACAAATCGTTACAGCATATACTCAGTCTCCACAGCCAACCACCAACAATGGCTGCTGACTCACAAGTAACTAACTTGTCCTGTTGGTCCTTGTTACATAGCCTCGCCACATAACACATGTAAAACACTGCTTCCCGTGGTTCTTCTACTGTTGCATGTGTATTTGTTGCCACAGAAACATGTTTACTATGCCAGTGACTAGCAATGGGCATCTTCTCTGGTTCTGCTATTCTGCTTTTTTGGTATCATGTCCCAATATGTTATAATCATATATTTTCCATTATTTTACATCACAGCTGTTAGTTTATTCAGCATATATTGCTGCAAAACTTTAAAATACTGTGGTGTCTTTACATCATGCAGAAATCATTGAGTCACAGAAATCTGTAAACACAGCTATTATACAATAATAAGGAAAGCAGTGTTTTCTCCATGCCATGCCTAGAAGAGCCAAGCCAAGCTGAACGAAGTGCAGCCGCACCACGCTGGTTGCTAAACAGCATTGCAGTAAACATCTCTCAGCAGAGTTGCCTAGCAATGCCTCTGTAAACATGGTGATTATGCAAAAGAGGGCAAGCTGCATTTTCCGCCTGTCTGATTCTGGGTTTATAGGAGAAACTGGAATCCTAAGAAGCCAGCTGGAGTCAGTTCTCAGAGTGAAGTATGCGTTAAAAGAGAAGCATGCGAATGGAATACAGAAGAATATAGGAGGTTGCCTTGTGAGGATGTCAAGTGTGATTTAGAAGACTTTGTGTGTGCTGTGGTGCAGAGACTGTAGTGATCTGAAGTGCTGGTTCCTGTGTTTTAATTGCATTACCTGGAGAGGACTACTGTGTGTGCATGCAACGGTGAATTATGAAGTGTGTGTAAATCAGCGAGAGTACTGTAATGTGTAATTAAAAAGAGTATGTAATCAAGCTGTTAATAGGTCCAATCATCTTAATCAGAACCTGTCATTTCATCATGCATACTGCCCTATGCATGACAATACTTCTGTTTAGTGCAACTGTAAACACAAAAAGATGCGCAACACAGGTGTATCACAAGGGACAGTTGCCCTAATGCAAGGGTTCCCAAATTTTGTGATATCGAAACCCTCTAAAACAATACATAAATTTTCATGATTCCCTCCCCGGTAATTCTGCTGGTCAGTGAAAAATGCACTTCTACACATTAGTGTAGGGCCATATCAGGCTGTGTGGTGACAGCATGCATCTAAATAGCTTTAGGACTTCTTTACTACACCTCTACTTACATATAAATGGTCCCCTACAGTCACAAAAATTTCGTGAAATATCTTTCCAGCTTTGGATATGTTTTCAGAAACCACCTACATTCATTCTAACTTACGCGCCAAAACTGTGCACCAATTCAACTACATTTTAAATAATTCCTGAGAACTCAGTGCCCCTCTGAGTAGATAATGATGAAATCATGCCCCCAATGGTAAAAAAACATGTAGAAATACTGCACAAAAGATGGTGGGATCATTCATATGCTAGGGAAAATGGGGCCATGGCCTAAAGAAGAGAATGTGAAGAAGACTATGAATTTAGATGTTCTTTGAATTCAAATAAATATGTTACTGAAATGTGCTTGACTATGTCAGAACAAAGAATGATTACAATACTGTTCTTGCTAAGTGAATATTTAATTTCAACTCACATGATCACCATAATTTTTTCCAGACAGAAGACCAGCGCCCCCTACAAGACCACATACGACATTAGACACAATAGTACCATACAGGTTTGTCATGATCATCACATCAAACTGGTGTGGTTTTGAAACAAGCTGCATGCAGCAGTTATCGATGATCATGTCATTATGTTCAATATCAGGATAATCACTTGCTATCTTGCGTGATGTCTCCAGGAACAGACCGTCAGACAGCTTCCTGAAATTAAGCACATGTAAACCTCATTATTTTGGATGAATGAATTAAGCACTTTAGACTCAGATTTCCTCATAACTTGCATAATCTCCAAGTACGAAGGGTGTTCCATATAAAATGCCTCCTATTTTTTGTGTTAATATGTAATGTCTGAGCGGGATGTTGGTGGTGTTATAGTAAAGGTTGAACCTTCCTTAGTTCGGTTGTCATGCGACAGATAACGACAGCAGAGCAGTCTACCAAAATGGCATCTGACATAGAAGGGCATACAAAACAGAGATGTGTTATTGAATTTCTCACTGCCGAACAAATTGCACCCACTGACATCCATTGATGCTTGCTGAAGGTGTACGGAGACAATACAGTGGATGTCAGCGCAGTGAGGCGGTGGGTAGTGCGTTTCAACAGTGGCAAAAGTGAAGTGCATGACAAGCCACGCGCTGGGCGTCCCTGCTCAGCTGCCACTCCTCACAATGAACAACGCCTCAATCAGCTCATCCATACAGATCAGTGGATAACGACCAGGGAACTGTGTGCACAGCTTAATATTGGCTGTAATGCATTGGAAACGATGTTGGGGAAGCTGGATTATCGCAAAGTTTGTTCCGGGTGGGTTCCGCGGATGTTTACACAGGACCACAGAACTCATCGAATGGAGGTCTGTCAGGACCTGCTGCACCAGTTTGAGGCTGCAGGTGACAACTTTCTGGACAGCATCGTCACAGGAGATGAGACGTGGTGTCACCACTACAAGCCGGAATCCAAAAGACAGTCCATGGAGTGGTGACATCTGGATTCCCCAAGAAAAAAGAAGTTCAAAACACAGCCATTGGCAGGGAAAGTGATGTGCACAGCCTTTTGGGATAGGCAGGGTGTGATTTTGTTGGATTTCCTGGAGCCTGGTGAGACTGTCAATTCTGAACGCTACAAGATGACCCTGACTAAGCTGAAAGCCCGCATTTCCCGAGTCAGGCCAGAGAAGCAGACAACCTTTCACTTGCAACATGATAACACTAGACCCCATACCAGTGTGCCGACCACCGTGCACATTGTAAAGTTTGGCTGGACTGTCCTACCACATCCACCTTATAGCCCCAATTTAGCACCTTCAGACTTCCATTTCTTTGGGACTATGAAAGATGGACTATGTGGGCAACAGTTTCCAGACAATGACTCTGTCATTGCAGCTGTAAGAAAGTGGCTAGCCTCTGCTGGCGCAGACTTTTACAGGCACGGCATACAGGCTCTTGTTCATTGCTGGCAAAAGTGCATAACGAATGGTGGTGATTATGTGGAAAAATAACTGTAAGTAGCTGAAATCTTGCTCTATTTAACTGCATTATTATGCTTTCTGTATCTGTTGTAGTTTTCATTCAAAAAAATAGGAGGCACTATATATGGAACGCTCCTCATATAATTAGAATGATAAAGTCAAGGAGGAGGAGATAGGCAGGACATGTAGAATGAATGGGGGGAGAAGAGGAATGCATATAGAATATTGGTGGGAAAGGCAGAAGGTGAGAGACCACTGTGAAGACCAAGGCATAGGTGGGTGAGTAATATTAACATGGGTCTTAAGAGAGATATGATGGGATGGTATAGATGGGATTGATCTGGCTCAGGATAGAGACCGGTGGAGGGCTCTTGTGAACATAGTAATGAACTTTCGGGTTCCATAAAATGCTGAGAAGTTCTTGAGTACCTGCTCAACTGGCAGCTTCTCAAGAAGGGCTCAGGTTCATGAGTGAGTGAGAATCAAATTTTCACTACAGACATCACAAGCTGGGTATCACCATGAGTGGCAAGTAGCAGATGGTACCATCTGAAACTTATTGAGAGTGAGGATGATATGCTGGCTGCCAGCCCAAATTCCAGCATTTTTCAGATTAATAAGACATGTTTCAGGGATGACAAGCCCCAGTTTGCTGCTTTTAATTATGTTTTTCCATACAATTCTTCATTAGCATCTGTCACAACATGACAATACAATATTCAAGGCTAAAATTAGCTTAGCTACATGTTTCGGCTATTAAAGCCATCATCAGGCAAACACATGATTACCATATTCACACACCACTGAACTGCAATTGCGATAGTGAAGCTGGATACTGATAATTATTACATTATAAAATACATGGTAAAAAATGCAATGAACTATAAACTTATCAAATTAAAATTACGGCATAAAATAAGGTTAAAACTTTTCATGTGATATTCCATATCATCAAGTCAGTTGTTGCAATTTGCTATACTCCTGCGGACATATGATATATTCTAGACTGATATACATGTAATAAACTGCTTGGAGGCCCATGGTATAGGTGTAGTATAGTTTTGACATTAATTGTTTAGCCGGTGCCTCATCTTACAATTTATTTTGTTCGTTCTGTGGGGAATATAGATTGTTGTGTTGTGATGGACTCTATTAAAGAACTGCATATAATAACACAACAGGATACACGAAATGAAAGTTATGTTTTTCGAAGTACCTTTTTCATTTGATATTCCTAGTATGTACACAAACTGTCTACACTACATACCAATTTTGAATAAAAATGCTACTGCAGAACCAAACAATTAATTCAGACTATGAATTAATCACATTTTAAATTAACCCATTAAAGCATACAAATCAACATCCTCCTATACTGGGAATGACTTAACTTCAAATTATATTATTCTTTCAGTTCCTTGGTACCAAAGTAAGGAGATTTTATATCAGCATAAAATAGGATAGAAGCATTCATATTTTTCTTCAGAATATTGAAATTATGTTGAAATTTGTTTATAGTGTTGGCTTATCTGCTTGTAGGATCACAAAGGAATCACATAAATACTTCAACATAACCGACATTGAACTCATTTCTTCACCAATGAAACTAAACATCAAATTCTTCATTCCTAATGTTATGGGCCTTCTCAACACTGTAGGATAAAAACTGTAAAGTGACAGCATGTAACAGACAGCATGTTATGTTATGTTTAAAGAATGTGTATTGCTGCAAAAGGGTCAGCTAGTGCAGGCACCGAGCCACCTGGTGTGAATGTTGTCTTACCAGGAAAATTATTATACATACTCGTAATCTGAAGGGGGGCACGTGGTACCGTAGTGGTTGGGACACTATGCTACAAGCTGGAAGGTCGTGGGTTCACGTCCTGATGAGGTCATTGGATTTTTTCAGTTGACCTAATCCTTCCAGCTGCACTAGGCCCTGGGGTTTACTCAGACTCTAACATAAATGAGTACCAGGAATTAATTAAATAATTTTCCTGGGGAGTAAAGTGCAGCCGGCATGCAAGGCTGACAACCTTACCGCCATCTTTGAGCCGATTGTCTAGATAGTGTGGGACCCTCAACGTCTCACAACCCTATGGGTCTTCACAGCCTGGTAGAGGGATAGCTTTACTTTTTTTACTTTTACTGGTAATTTGAAAATCTTACATAATGTTTGCCTTATGGATAGTTGTCACCTTCTTGCGGCCATTCTTTTTGGCATACTCAAAAGCGTAACGAGCAACACGTTCTGAGTTCTCTGATGTGACAACCTTCATGCTTTCCACAACACCACTGACACTCTGAAATACATGACAAGTAGTACATTACTACAGCAACATTTTTGGCAGCAGAGGGTAAAATTATATATTTTATGTCTATATTGTTTAAAATGTAATGGGAGTATTCACATAGCATTTAACTTTCCCTTAAACCTTTCAAATATTCCAAACCAACAATTGGGAATGGGAGTTTACATGAAATTAGTAATCATAATGGAGTTAGAGTAGTAAACTTTGCCACATCCAAAAATTTTATTGTCAAAAGTATGATGTCCCCACATCGTAACATTAATAAATTTACTTGGGCATCTCCTAATGGAAAGATGCACAACCAAATTGACCATGTTTTGGTAGAGAGGAGAAGGTATTCAAGTATACTTGATGTCCAATCGTTCAGGGCAGCAAACTGTGATACTGACCACTATCTGGAGGTGGCAAAAGTTAAGAAGAGGCTGGCAATGAATAAACAAATAACATATAGAGTTCATATGGAGAGGTTCAATCTCAAGAAATTAAACGACATAAAGGGTAAAGAGCAGTACTGTGTTGAAATCTCAAATAGGTTCACAGCTTTTGAAAATTTAGACACTGAGTTGGATATTAGTTGAGCTTGGGGAACTATTAGAGAGAATATAAAAATTTCTGCATAAAGAGAGTGTAGGTTGTTATGAATCGAAGAAGCATAAGCCATGGTTCAATGAAAGATGCTCAAAGTTATTAGTTATTAGACCAAAGGAAACAAGCCAGATTGCAGTGGTTGCAGGATCCAAGCAATACAAATGGGGAATACCTGAAAGACAAAATTGATGAGCTTACAATGAACAGTAACAACAAGAATATTAGAGACCCATATAGAGGAATAAATGACTTTAAGCAGGGTTACCAACCTAGAAGTAACTTAGTGAAGGATGAGAATGGTGATTTGCTTGCAGATTCCCACAGCATTTTAAATAGGTGGAAGAACTACTTCTCTCAGTTATTGAACTTACATAGAGTTAGTGATGTTAGGCAGATATAAATACATACAGCTGAGCTGATAGTACCCGATCCTAACCCACTTAACCCGTTGCCGTGGTTCGTCGTGTATGGTTCGTCAGGGATTTAAATCGTCTGGGGGGGTTCGGCGTGNACCAGTTAGTGATCAAATTCTGGCAGAACTGATTGAAGCAGGAGATTAAATATTACATCCTAAGATCCATAAGCCAGTCATGGTAGCTGAGTGATCTAAGGCATATACTGTCTTCGCTCGCTCAGAAGCCGGGATCATGGGTTCGAATCCCACACAAGGCATGGATGTTTGGTGTGTTTATGGGTTTATTCTGTTTGTGTTGTCTTATGTTTAGGTAGAGTCACTGTGACAAGCTGATCATCAATCCAAGGAGTCCTATCATCTGTAAAATGATCATGAAACTGAGAAATCAGCCCTATGCTCAAAGTGGAAGCAAAGGGAGAGGAAAGATCCATAAGCTAATTAATTCTGTTTGGAATAAGGAAAAGTTGCCTGATCAGTGGAAGGAGTCTATTATTGTACCAGTTCACAAGAAGGGTGATAAAACTGACTGTAGTAATTATCAAGGAATATCACAGCTATCAACTTCACACAAAATTCTATCCAATATTCTTCTCTCAAGGTTAAGTCCATACATAGATGAAATTATTGTGTATCATCAGATTAACTATGGATCAGATCTTTTGCATTCATCAGATACTGGAGAAAAAATGGGAGTACAGTGAGACAGTACATCAGCCATTTATAGACTTCAAGAAGGCCTATAATTCAGTTAGGAGGGAAGTATTTCACAATATTCTCATAGAGTCTGGGATATCCATGAAACTAGTTAGGCTGACTGAAATGTGTTTAAATGGAACATACAGTAAAGTCCTCATAGGTATACATTTGTCTGATAACTTTCATATCCAGAATGATCTAAAACAATGAGATGTTTTATTGTCACTGCTTTTCAACTTCGTTTTGGAATATGCCATTAGGAAGATCCAGGAAAACCAGGTGGGACTGAAATTAAATGGGACACATCAGCTCTTGGTCTATGCTGATGATGTAAATCTGCTGGGTGATAATATAGATTCCATAAGGAAAAACATAAAAACTTTAATTGATGCTAGTAAGGAAGTTGGTAGAAGTAAACACAGAGAAAACTAAGTATATGTTACTGTCTCGTCACCAAAGTGCAGGGCAAAATCATGACATAAAGATAGGAAACAGATGTTTTGAAAATGTGGCAAAGTTCAGATATTTGGGAATGACCATAACAAATCAAAACCTGATTCAGGAGGAAAGTAAGAGGAGACTGAATTCAAGCAGTGCTTTTACCTTTTCGTCTTCTGTCTAAAAACATAAAAATCAGAATATACACAAAACTCATTTTGCCTGTAGTTCTGTATGAGTGTGAAACTTGGTCTCTGACATTAAGGGAGGAACACAGACTGAGGGTGTTTAAGAACAGGGTATTGAGGAGAATATTTGGACCAAGGAGAGATGAAGTAATGGGAGGCTGGAGAAAACAACATAATGAGGAACTTTGTAACTTGTACTCTTCACCATGTATGATTAAAATGATCAAGTTATGGAGGTTGAGATGGGCAGGGCATATAGCATGAATGGGGGAGAAGTAATGCATATAGGATATTGGTGGGAAAGCCAGAAGGAAAGATACCACTAGGAAGACCAAGGCATAAGTGGACAGAAAATATTAAAATGGATATTAGAGAAACAGGATGGGATGATATGGCTCAGGAGAGGGACCAGTGGAAGGCTCTTGAGAACACAGTACTGAACTTTTGGGTTGCATAAAATGCTGGGAAGTTCTTAAGTAGCTGCACAATTGGTGGCTTCATAAGAAGGGCTCAGCTCCATGAGTGAGTGAATGATGGTAACAGAACCCCAAGGTTCAATATGACTAGTATCAAAGTCAGCCACAGGACATGGTCCTGAGTCTGTGCCACCCCTCTCCCATCCTCATAACCATGTCACTTAGATCCATCTTAAACTTGTCCTTCTCCCCTTCCTCAGTTTTCCAAGTGGCTGCTATGCCTACACAAGAGACTTACCCACCAAATTTTTTGCCTTCCTATTTAAGTTACTTGTCCAGCTGTTATAATTTCCCACATCATATTACACTAACAATAAACAAGTATACATAATGGAGTTCCTGCTTGTATACTAATCACCATTGCACAATTACTTAACTCCTCTTGGGTCCACATCTTTTTTTGCACATTTTATTTGCAAAGACCTATAACTGATGAAGAAAGTCGTCTTCTGGGTTTAGGCACCGTGTATTCTTCGTTTTGGCCGACGTTTCGGAGGAACGTAGCGCCTCCATCTTCAGAGCAGTTGAATGGCTTGGAATGCGGAGAGCAGTAGCTACAGTAGCCACAGCTACTGCTCTCCGCATTCCAAGCCATTCAACTGCTCTGAAGATGGAGGCGCTACGTTCCTCCGAAACGTCGGCCAAAACGAAGAATACACGGTGCCTAAACCCAGAAGACGACTTTCTTCATTGTCATCGCCGTGAAAACCTCAAAACTTACCTATAACTGATGTTTCTTACTCTAAGTATGAGATAATACCAAACACACAAAACTGGTAATCAGCTGTCTTGAATTTTAATCTTTGGATTTTGGGAAGTAGACAGAAAGGTAACAGATTTTGAAATGAAAGAAAAGTATTCTTATTCTGTTACAGATAAGAGATACATGTTCTATTACTGAAACTGAAGTGAATCAGAAGGTTCATCAGTGAATCTAAATTAGGTTTTGATGGTAATTTGTGTTTGCTTTTGTGTTATGGTCAAAGACTAAACTCTGACATTGTTGACACTGACAGAGTACTGTTAACAATGACTCTAAGTCTCATAAAGTATAATGAATGCCTGGTCATTATCAAGAATGCCAAATTTCCCATGTCAATGTTAATAAAAATAACAGTTTTGCAGTACTGTCCATTCACTATCAACACTGACAGTGAACAGGTGGTCCACTAGTACACTGGGAAATAACATTTCAAGCTACTTAGCTGAGATATTAGTGAAGACTTAATCTTCAAAGGGAATTACAATTTAATTATGCAACGGATCTAGTGGTGGCAAACTTTCTGAAACAAACTGAGAAGTAACTAGCAATATAATCTTCAAAGGAAAATACTTAAATACAATTTTCCAAAATTAATCTACCATATAACAATGAACAAATAACAAAGTATGGCCCAAGAGCTTTAATAAGTGCCAGGCTTTCATTTTCCCAAATGATCTAAACCTTTCAACATTTAAATGTCTCTCTTTCTGATTATCCCATTTTAAATACCGTCATATGATAGAGAGACTGGGTGTGGATTGGTAATTGGATTTACTGAACACTTACAGATCGTAACTACAAGTAGCTATAGTGCTATCACTAATCAAACACTCTACAATTCACTACAGCATGTATTAAGGCTTCGCCAGTCATCTGGTAATGGCTTCTAACACTGGAGATCCCTCAACTTCTAGATTCATGTCTTTAACTGGCCAGTGACTGTTGGCAGAACTAACTAAACCCTATACTTGTCCTGCTTATAATGCCTCTACCAACAACTCTTCTATTGTTGTGTCATGTAGCTGTTGCATGGACAGTGTAGAGAACACCACTTCCCACTTAGTCCATTGGTGCATGTTAGGAATCTGTTGCAGCCATTACCTAGCAATGGCTGTTGTTTGACGAGTCATTACTTAGCAATGAGTCGTACATGCTACAATACAATATATCCCATTTTCGGGATATGCTCTGGCAAGAACTTTGCCTCTTACCTCAAAATCATCAGAATCATATAAGTTGCAACAGTCTTTGGTGAATAACACAATTGTACCCTTATTTACAACTGACTTTAGAGACAACAAATTTGTAGACAATCCCGGTACATGCAATACTTCTGAGATATGGATATAATTGTCATTCATAAGTTTTACATCACCAAAACCTGCACTGGTTAACATGTTATCATCAGCAAGGGTTATTTCATGTTCTTTAGAATCATGTGTTTTATAATTTTGCAAAATAGTCTTATTTCCAGTCATATGGTGTGAAGCACCAGAGTCTATTACCCAAGTATCATCCTTAACTTTAACATGATGGGCAGATACCATATACATGGATCTTTTAGTGGTCTTATTTTTCCATTTATTTTCATTACACCTATGATCGGATCCTTCTTTATTTTCATCAGTACTATGAACTGATTTAGAAGACTGATTGCTCTTAAATTTTTGCTTATGCTGATTGTTATGATTATTATTGTTCGCCTTCTCTTTATCTTTGAACCAACCGTTTTTATTTATATGGCCTAGCTTACCACAAATTTGACATTTTGGTGGTTTACGTTTAAACTTATCTGTGGACAGAAAGGCTGAATCTGAATTTGCATTTTTACCAAATTCAGTGTCTTGCAATAGCTTAGATTTAATGAGCTCACTAGTCAAAGTTACGTTGAAGTTTTCAAGCGCCATATGCATGGGATAATACTCTTTAGTTAAACCCCTTAACATTAATGTGGCTAATAGCTAATAGCTAATTGGATCTGTTTACTCATTTTCTTAAAACTCAATCATAAGAATCTTGCCTATACTGTTTTCTGGCCTTCCTCAGAGTACTCTTCCCACTGCCATGAATAAAGTTTCCTCACTTTATTAACTAAACTAAAACTTAAATATCTTTACAATTTTGCATCTTCTGTGAACTTACTGGCTGTCAGTACTAGCTAACTATAAATGTTTTGCATTTGAAATATAATGTGCTATCAAAGAAAAGCACTCACTTCATGTTCCAACATGGCATACTCTCCCTCTGTATTCTGCCGCACAATGATGATATCAATATCCTTCTGTCTGGCTGTCACACCTGGGTATGACTTGCAGTGAAGTACATTAATATAGAGGTCTAACTCATTACGCAGTGCAACATTTCTTGACAGTACTCCTCGACTCATACTTCCAGTCTCAATATTCCCTAAAAAAAATTGTAAACATCTTTGATCTTTCTACACAATCATCAATAGCAATGAAGGATAGCATCAACACTTATACATGATAAAACATTTTAAAATTTGGCAAATAGATATCATAAACAAATCCATATAGAACAGTACTGCTGTATCACTCTTTACACTCATATGGAAATTACAAATATTTCTGTGACAATTATGATGATGATGATGATGATGCAGCTAAAGTATCTGTTTATATATTTATATCTTTGTATTCAAAACTGGAGGCCCATAGGATGTTATTCTCTTAACAGCAGCCAGTGTCTTGAGTATGTATGTTTGGAACTACAAGTTGTACTGGTTGGATTTGTAGTCTTATCCTGCTCTCTCTGTCAAGTTAAGTACTGACACCATGGATTTGCACATGCAGTAACTTTGTGCTGACAAACTAAAGAATGTTTATGAAATTTATAAAACCTGTGTCCACTTCAAATTTATAATTTGGAGTAAGGTGTCTTTGACGGTTTTTGTGTGTATAAATGAGGAAGCTTCACTCTGGTTAAACAAATTTTCATGAAATTTATCAATGGATTACTTTACAAGATGGCCAAATATTTAATTTTCTTACAATGACACAGTTAAATAGAATTCAACATTGAGATTTAATAAAATCCATGCACGAAATGATTGTGTAGAGCATGCTGGCTGATGCCACATTACCAGAGGGCCTAAATTAACTAAGAATATATAATTCAATATTCCTTCAATTTACATCTGAGAATAGATGAGACAAACTTTTATGCTGAACATTTTAAAAGAGCCTGCAACTATCCTAAAAGCCAGATTGCAGCAGACTTCAGACTGAAGAGTATAATGCCATGTCATCTGGTGAAAGTCAACTGATGCTTCAGAGGAGCATACTGCCTCCATCATCAGGGTCAAAGAAACCACCATGAAGCTAGCAGCAGATTAAGCTGCCTTGCTTGCTGATTGCATTAGTGCTTTTGAGATCATAACCAGTATTTCTTGGATTTCATTGTGACCTCATTTTCATTAGTTATCTTTCTGATGAATTCTCAGGATAATTTATTAGCTACTGCAGCAATAACAACTCAGAAAGTTTAGGAGGATCGTGACAGTGTTTGAACTAAGACCCTTACCTTTTTACATCAGTATGACAGAAGTGACTGTGCTACAGGGGATCCTAGTAGTTGATTATTCTGACCCTTGTAATCTGTATACATGTCAGGCATTTCT
Source organism: Cryptotermes secundus (assembly GCF_002891405.2). Taxonomy (NCBI): domain Eukaryota; kingdom Metazoa; phylum Arthropoda; class Insecta; order Blattodea; family Kalotermitidae; genus Cryptotermes; species Cryptotermes secundus. Next base: position 1,314,993 of record NW_019730109.1, read on the forward strand.
TTTTTAGCTTTAAAATGTAATGGAAGTCTTCTTCTGGTCAAAGAGTGAAGCCAATAAATGATCTGTTCCTGTGTTGTTCTGTGTAAGCACAGTTGCTCTGAGGGTTTGCTTCACAGTGGCTTTTTGCTTTGCTTACTCTTTGACCCTGAAGATGGAGGTGATAATTCTTCTCAAGCACTCATTGACTTTCACCAGACTACAGGATGTTACAGACTAGATAACAGAACTCTTCATAGCCACTGCTGTAAGAACCTCTGATTACAAGATTACCTTTAAGAGCAACTCCATTCCTCCTGATTGATGTGAGTGCATATTCCAAATCTTCATTGCTTTCACTTTTTGGATCCATCTGAACTTCTTCAAAATCAACAGGAACACCAGCATATCTAACAAAGATATGCAGGTCATTAGAGGTCTGTAAGTAACTTAGTATATGTGCTGACAGATGAGAGCACAACAAATGACAGAAATAAACACATAAGATTAAAAGAACAAGCACAGAAAATGGTTATTGTTCACTGCATATACTTTTATCTTGTCTATTTTCCAAAACACAAACATACAAAAAACAGAAAATTTATTTATTGGTAACTATTGTGAAACATGATTTATTACTCATATGTATGAACAAGCTGCAAGTTACTGAAATGTTAGTGGAGAAGCACGCTTGTGGAGAAGAAAATCTCTCACCTATTTATACTTCCATCTTCATGTTAAAATTTCCTGACATTAGTGCGAAAGCAGTACTAATAATATTATTGTAAACAACATGGCTTTTTCTGTAGTTTAATACAATGCACTTATATGTTATTTTGCATATGAGATAGGCCTAGACTGGCACTTGCACCATGACCTTCAATGATCTATTGTACATTATATTTTATCTTGTTGGTAAGGAATCTCCACACAAGCATATATTTTAAAAACAAATGTATCAATAGAAAGCTGTTTTATTAGAAATACTAAATCATACTTATTCAATTTTCCCATAAAACACTAAAAATTAAATCTGAATATACTATGACATGACATCTGAAACGTGGACTAGCAGAACTGGAAGCTATAGCTGTTACCAGGCAATGGCTCAATAAATAAATTTCTGCTAAAATGAACACATGATGCAACAGTAGAGGAATTTTTGGAAATGGTGTTTTCTGTGTGGTCCACGACAAAGTTATATATGGAATACTCATCCTACAACTTAGTTGCTGTCATGAGCTCATTGCAGCCATTAAGAGTTGCTAGGCAGTTGCCAGTTGGTAAAGACATGAGTGCAGAAGCAGAGGAGTATCCATTGTTGGGAACTGTTACTAGGCAACAACTGAAGAAGATGAAGAAGACTTTACATCTGCCACAGTACAGCGATTTGTAGAGCGTGTAGACTAGTGAAACTGTTATACATAGTTACCTGTAGTTACAAGTTATAAAAGTCCAGTAAATCCTATTAGCAATCCAAACCCCTTGACTGGTCACTAAATTAGGACAGTATATTATTAATCATTATAAAAATATCAACTTTGTGGAAGAAGTATCTTATGAAAATGTCTAAAATGGTATAACAATTATGAGTTGGAACACCTGTAATTGGCTGAATATGTATAATGTTTGGAAGTGTGATGATGATGATGATGAATATTAAACATTATAACAAAGGGAATAACAGAAATTAAGTGAAACCTAACTATGCCATGAAATATACAACCTGTGACCTGAATTCACTATTAAGTTGTATAATCGGGTTCCATAAAACGCTGGGAAATTTTTCAGTAGCTGCAGAATTGGCGGCTCCTCCAGAAGGGCTCAGCTCCATGAGTAAGTAAGTAAGTAATAACAGTTGGCTATATGAAATAAATGTTTCATGAAATCAGTTTGAGCTGTTCACTTATAATTCCAACAAAAATACAGCAGAGATGCAATTCATGCCAACACAACAGGGTGCAGCTCATTAGACCATAAACAAACTGAATATATTTCAGAAGAGCTCAACATGCACCTATTACAGAGAAATTAGTGCACTTTGGTTCGGCCCCAACACAGACACAGGTCATTTATTGGCCCAATTTTGACCAGAAGAAGATAAAATGAAAATTTTGAGGAGTGTAGTAGGCTATATAGGTAAGAGACAAATAAGAAATACTAAAATTACGGAAAAAACTGAATATTTTAAATCTAAATAATAAACTTCTAAAATCCAGACCACAGTGGAAATATCATTCTACAAATTGGAAAGAAATGAATTCTAAAGAGAATTTTAACATTCAGCCCAACAAGATAATTATACACAGAGTGCCCATATTTAAGGAGAGACCAACACACTCGTCAAGAGGACAGAGCATGCCAAGCATGGCCTAATCCATGGAGAGGATGATAATGAAAGAGATGAAGATAAAGATGAAAACTTCTTCCAGTACATTTTTATTAAAGTTGAAAAAACCTAACATGTACACAGATCATGAGGGTCAGAATAATCTACCACCATGATCTACTACTTGAGTTGAAGTGCCATCAGGACCCCCACCCCACACCCCGGAGTTTCTGATCTGTTATTGCTGTAACAGCCAATGAATACAAAAATTATATTTCTGGATATAATCCACTGTCCTGTTTCTCTCTTAGTTTGGAGATAGGGATTGGCTCTATCAATTTTGCTCAACTCAGTAGGTTTTACCTGAAGATGGAGACAGAATCCAGTCTCCAAAACACTGTGCCTTTAAATAAAACCAGAATGATGGATACTGTTCAGAAACATGTTTGTATTAATGTACCATCATCACAAACGTTTAGGTCTTCTTAGCCAATAAATAATTTTGAAAATGCATCAGAAGTAAAATACATGAGGACAGTAAAATGGTAAAGTCCCTGTGCTGGCTTCTATGCCATGAATATGTATGGAGGAGTGGATGTACAGATCCACGTTTTCTTGAACATGGTACTAGTTGGAGGTGAGTGGTCAGCTTCACGCCCCAGCTGCTTTACCCCAGAGAAAGAGCACTTGGTACCCGTTGCATAGGAGGCTGGGTGGGCCCAAAAGCTGGTCTGGATGACGTAGAGAAAATTCTTGACCCTACCGGGACTCAAACTCTGGCCCCTCAGTTGTCCAGCCCATAACCAGCCACTATGCTGACTGCACTATCCCAGCTCCCATCAGAGCATTAAGTAAAGTAAAAAAGTAAAGGTATCCCTGTAACAGGCCATGGAGGCCCATAGAGTTGTAAGATGTTGAGATTTCCACATCTTCTAGACAATCGGCTCATAGATGGCGGCAAGGTTGTCAGCCCTATGCCCCGGCCACCCTTTACCCCTAAGAATATTCCAAGAATATTCCTGGTATTCATTTCTGTTAGAGACTGAGTTGACCTCAGGGCTATAGTGCAGCTGGAAGGATTAGGTCAATTGAAAAAAGAAATCCAATGACCTCATCGAGACTTGAACCCATAATATTATGATTAATCATAAGGAAATGGTCTCTGAGAGCAGGAATTGGGTGGAAATGGTATAGCATCATTTGGGTTCAGAACTTCCATGTTATATTATTGCAGGTTAAGTTCATTAACTACAAATACAGTATGTGCCAAAAGATGCAGTACTGAAACTCGCGCATTTCGAACGTGCATGTGCGTTTGTCAAGGGGGCATAGCTCCAGCTGCACATGTTCCCAGTAGTGAAAAGGAAGTTGTGTTGTGCAGTTGTTGGAAAAGGGTCTCTCGACAGAGGAAAAAGTATTCATAGTTGAGTATTATTTCCGCTCATATGGAAGTGGTCGCCGGACAACTCGCTTCCTTGGTCTTGAGCGGCCAGATGTTATCGTCCAGAAACAGCTACATAGTACATGTGTGATGATATGGTGTGCCATCTCAGCACATGGTATATTAGGCCCCTATTTCATTGAGGATGAGGAAGGCAATGCTCTAACCGTCACCCTAGAATGCTACAGGTACATGGTGATCGGAATATTTCTTCAGGATTTGAGAAGGTTCTGTTGTGCAAGGGGCCTTCACATGAATAGACAGTGGTATCAACAGGACGTCTTTTCATTTGAGTACTGCATATTTTGACACACACTGTACAGTATCTGACTCTATGGAGAAGAATCTTTGAGAAGCTAACAATCTCTTGGCTGGTTATTGGCTCATTACCTTGTTCACAAGAGCCAGTCAATGCACGCTATTCTGAGGCATACAAATCCAGTCCACACCTTTCCAACCACTACACCTAAGATACTTTTCAATATTATCCACCCATACATGCTCAGGAGAGCTAGAATAGCTCAATTGGTATAGTAACAGACTATAGGCTGGATGGCCAAGGTTTAACTCCTGGTAAAGGGCAAGAAATTCTTCTATTTTCCACAATGTCCAGACCACCTCTGGGGCTCACTCAGCCTCCTAAGCCAGTGGTTTGATTTTGATTTTTACCGTATGTGCTCACGTCTTCTAATTGGCCTCTTCTCATCAGTTTTTCAATAAAAAAATTTGCATGCATTTTTCATCTGCCTTGTGCATGCTACATGCCTTCCTACTTCACCTTCCTTGATTTGATCACCTAATATTTGTGGTTTGGAAAATCTTCATGCTTCCTCATCCAATTTTCTTTTGCTTCCTGTTTTTGACTCACTTTTAGGTCCAAACAACGTCAGCACCTTATCCTCAGAGACAAAGTTTCACACCCATACCAACCAAAAGGCAAACTTAGTTGTGTATGTTTTATCTTTATGTTGTTCAGCAGCAGATGGGAAAACAAATATTCTCAACAGTATTAAGCATTCCATTCAGATGTATTTATTACAGATTGGTTTGAAAGCATCAAGACTGAATCTGTGAAAACTAAGAAACTATAGCATGATTTGAGGTTGTTATGAACACTGCTGTCTTCTTTGGTGTAACATCTGTTGTATACTAGTATTTCAAGGATACTCAGGTTTGCCGAGCAGTAAGCAGATCTGATGTATGGTAGGGTTAAACTAACAGATGACAACAGAAAGGTTACATAGAACAGCATTTTATTACGAAAATAAAGAATACTTAATGAAATATACAGGTACTATAAGTATTCTGCCTAAAAGTACAGTAGCCCCACCTCACTCACAGTCCTCTCTTCTTTTCTCTCTTAAGCTATGAGGTGAACTCTGTCTGTTAGACCTTCACCTTTGAATCATTCCTGGTTTGCCAGCCCAAGCCTTATACCACAGACAATCAGGGTTCTCATCAACTAACATGTGGTGGAGGGGAGGGTGGAGAGTGGAAGACCACACTGCAATTTATTAGTCTACTTGCTGGGCTGGGTACATGCTGTGAGCCAGTCCACAGCTTCAAAAGAATATTTAAAATGCCTTCTGGCTGTACTCTGTAACTACGGAATACACATGACCATCACACAACTACATCAGTGCACCCACCTCCACTTCCACATATGCAACACATTATATGGTATAGTAGAATATTCCAATGTTCTGGAGGAATGTCCTGCCTCCATCTTCAGGGTAAAGTTCTCCAATCTTGTATTCTGAAGATGGATGCAGCAGGTTCCTCCAAAATGTTGATGTCATTCTACCAGACTGAACAGCATCATACCAAAGAAGACAGTAATCTTAAGGTACTATATTTACAGAAATAAGAGGTTTCTCCTTCAGCATACTCAAACTCATGCCATCATTCCTGTGAGTACTGGGCGCACCTCTCAAGCACAGTTTTCAGATTCACTAACAGCTGCTCAATTGTGTTCAGTTTGTTTCTACATCAGATTTCTTGCCTTTCAATGTCTTTTTAAGTTTAGGACACGGGAAATGTCACAAGGAGCCATATCTGGTAAGAAGGGAGGCTACCTCATTTGTGCATACTGTTATTAAAAACTGCTGTAGATGTTGGAAAGAGCGTGAAAATGCATTTGTCATTGTGAATTTACTACTTGCCAGATTCTCATTTTTGCAACTTCATTTCAAATCCTTCTTAAAACACCCTGATGTTAGCCACAAGAAATTCCTGTTTCCTCAACAATTTCATGAATAGGCAATCTTCTGTCACTCTGCACTAAATAATGCATTGAGATTCTGAATCACTGGGTCTACACGCTGAAAGGCATCCATGATGCTTGGCCCTTCTGGTGGAAATTCACCCCTCCTTAAATTGATGAACCCACTGAGAACTCATGCTTGGCTCACTGTTGCACTTTAGCCACGCCATAGCTCAAGCGGTTAGTCACTGGCTTCCCACTGCAGCGGCCCAGGTTCGACCCCGGGTCTTAGAGTACTTTGGTTTCCCCTGCCAATCTTCATTCCACCAAATTCTCCATCATCATAATCACCCAGAGCAGGTGCAATAGGCCAATCAGTGGCTGCCATGCCAAGTGGACCCAGTTGGACTCCACCCCCCACTAAGCAAAAAAAAAGTGTTTCACCTTCAAAGGCTACTTGCATCAACATAAGTAAACACAAAAAGACTCTGAATTTAAAGGCTGGCCATGAGCAACGGAAGCAACAGAATAGCTACAAACATCCCTGGACATGCAGTATCATGCCAAGACATGTTAATTATAGCCATGTTCCTGCACAGTGCACCTATCTAAGGTATTAATTCAGTCTCAATATTTTTTGACCAGATCCTGTATGTGTAAAGAGATAAAGGGATGCATAAGATTATAGTCAGGGCATGCGACAGCATAGTTGGTTGAGGCACTATATTACAAGCCGGAAGGTTGCAGGATCAAATCCCGATGAGGTGGATTTTTCAATTTAACTAATCCTTCCAGCTGCACTATGGCCCTGGGGTTGACTCAGCCCCTAACAGAAATGAGTACCAGGAATATTCTTGGGGGTAATGGGCAGCTGGCACACAAAGCTGTTGTTATTTTTTATCATAATTTGTTCATATATGGTCTTATCAGTAGTTTCATAACAAAGCTCAAGCTGTCTGAATGATTTTTTAAAGACTGTTCATATCCCACAGATCAATGTATTCACTTTAATGCTTTACAAAATATCATTTAAAAGTTGTATGTTTTCCTACCACCAGTCCATGCATAAAAGAGAAGTCTCAGGTTCACGCTTGATTGATTCTCAGATTACTAGCAATATTTTCCAGTGCAGGAATTATTGAGTAATGAATGATATTTGAATGCTCGGTACAGTAGTATTGTGAATTTAGTGTCCTAGAGCGTTTTATGGGGCTGAATAAATCTTCATAACAGACAGCTGTTCCCTGGTTGAGATCTGAAATGAGCACCTCTTTCATACCAGGGCATTGGCTGGGAAAAAATCTTGGATCATACCAATTTAAATTTGCTGCATGTATGTGTCACTTGGTAAAGTAGGTCAATTATTTTAAAATTATGTTAAAATGACCTATTATAACATTAGTCGCATCTAACTATGTAGTATACTAGGAAATGTATCAAAGTATTCCTGACACTTGTCACATGCTATAATCATTCTGATCATTATGAAGGAATGTGGGAGGAATCATAATGACCCATTATAAGGTCTCATTGCAATATTTTCCACTAACACCAGAAAATGCTCAATCAGGACAGTTAGTTCTAGCTCAAATTTGCACCTGCGTGAACTGAAAGTAACGATGCCTTGTATTACAGCTGCGTTCTGAGTTTCAGATCCATGTTGTTTTGCAAGAACTTTTCCAAATTCAAAATTGTCATATTTATTAATTATATTACTGTCATAATATATACATATCCACCAGCCAGTGGGTCACATGATGTTTCTATGAACGGTTCACATGTTTCATCCTGTACCTGAACACCTCCTTCACGTAGTTCATGAGTTCTGGCCCAATACCACTCCCAGGCAGCATAGTGACAGCATGCCGTCCTCCATACTGTGCTTTTGGAATTGCAGCCTACATGAACATATGACGTGCAGTCAGTGGACACTCAGTACCAATTATAAGTTTCTAGAGATACAAAAATTTACAAACCAGATTTTTTATGTAGAAAAATCCCAATAACCAGGAATAATACATAAAATTATAATCTTATATATTTATATTATGATCAAATTGGCTGTAGTCTGCTAAGGAAGTTATGTCTGAAAACACACAACAATTCATGCAGGGGCGGCCCGTGTATAGGCACTGCGGAAATGCAGCACCCCTAATTTCCACATGATATTATCGATAACATTTATATAATGAGTCATTTTTTGTTTAATTCTTTCTTTATACTTGTACAATACAATATATAATCCTTAAGCTTAATGTCAGTAGTCAAATCTTTGTATGGAACTGTGCGCTTCTGGAGCAGCACCCCCACTAATTTTAGCTACAAGCCGCCACTAAATTCATGCAAGGTAATCTATGATACATCTAGTTAATTTACAGTGTGTTAGCCTCTACAAGCAATATCACTGACATAGGTTAAGCACTGCTCACTGAAACCAAGGTACACTGAAAATATTAATACAGGAATCCTATTTTCTATAGGCTATCTGATTCTAGAAAAAACAACTGCTCATTAGAAGAAATTCAAATACAACTTATAATAAAATTATTTAGAGGAAACAGTAAAATTTAGAGGTATGTTATAATAAAGGGTGATGAGATTTATATATATATATTTTGACTACAACATAACTGCTATTCAGAAACATCTAATGGGCATAGCATATTACATTAATAATGTGCTTCTATGACATTATTTTACTGAACTGGTCTAGATGGACACCTTCCATGTGCAAATTTTGAAAGAGAATGAAACCTTCAAGAGCTTCACGAACTAAGTCGCATTTTGTCATAAGTACTAACTATACTTTGCATACCCCACATCAAAATATTACCATTACTCACAAAATGGAATGACAAACTGAAACAAAAGATTACTCCCNAATTTAGATGGCTGCTGCTCCTACCTAAAATATATGTAAACTTTTGAAATACTGTGCAACTGATGCAAGAGGAGAAAAAGAAAGTTAAATTATACAATTTCGGAAAATATATGGGAGATGTCACTGTTGTGTTGTGTGTCACATATACAGTTACAACAAGGAAAGCTTATGGTAAGTATATAATCTGATATGGAAGATCCATGTGATACAGGGGTAAATGAAAAGCACAGGTAACAATTTCTGCATATGATAATGTCTCATGTGTCCAAGGTTAATTTTAAAATGTAAGTTAAAATGAAACTTTATGTTTGGATCATGTGGATGTTAACACTTACCAAATATTTTAGTGTTAACCAATTTACATGTCATAATAATTTTCTAAACTACTCTAAAAGAAAAGCAGCTTATGTTTTCATATACTGTTACCATTCTGTTAGTGTTGTAATATTTGTAAACTGGATATATTACAATAATTACTTATCACAGAAGGCAAATTAGCACATTGTAACATGGAAAGTGATGTTCTAAACAGGAAAATACAAGCTGTCCATACAGACAAATGTGGTAAAACTGTGTCCAAGTGCTCTGATATGAAACCAAAATACAGTAATTTGTTAAACATTCTGTTCTATATTCCTATTAAATTGAAGTTCAGCAACAAAATAAGATACCAACTGTGGCATACCTGAAATAACACATCACCTCAACAGTAATAGCAAATAAACAAGAATGTAACAGATGAGCCTCATGGGAAACTATGAATTCTTTACATTCCAAGCTTAGGTAAGTTTTAATCTTCATGTACAGAATATTAATTTCTTCATATGTCATCAACCAACATCATTATATCTTGGACAAAGAATTATTTTATTAGCATACGTGTAGAGTAAATGGTGGCAGAGCCTCTCCAAACACTTCCTTAGTTAGACAGTGCTTATAAGTTATTCTGGAATAAATCAGATGTTAAAGTCTGAATATTCATAAATGAATCCCCAATTACAGTACAGTACAGTCTTACTGATAGGCAGTGCATTATGAGAGAAGTATTATGAGCTGTCAATTCTCAAAATACTGTCACATGTATTAGTGACTAAAAATGGGGTCTGAATTGGGTTTATGAACCACCTACAGGTCATAACTACAAATATTACGCTCTTGCTGATTTACACAATTTACAATCACTCCACACTAACCTTCTCAGTCTATTTCCGATAGTCTTCACTATTTATTTCCTGGAAATGGATTTATAATACACAAACTATTAAAGTCTCACTAATTACACACTCCCAATATCAATGTACAGGGTGATTCAGAAAGATGGACACAATTTCAATTGGCTATATTTCCTGAATTATATGTTGCATTGAATTCTGTAAATTACACTTGATTATACATACATGGAAGTTTATAGATGTTCAATGTCCCCCCCCCTCCTCAGGCTGCACAGATAACATCTAGACGGTAGCTGAATTCATCCTACACTCGATGACAAATATCTTGCGTCACTGAGTTCACCGCAGCTGTGATACAGTTTCTTAGGTCATTCAAATTTGTGGGAAGAGGTGGTACACGCCACACAGTTGTTTGCGATAGTCCAAGTTCTCTACTAGCACTACGGGTTGACTTCATTGGGCTGCGCTCAAAGTTCACTCGAATGCACTCCACGTTCTCCTCCGATACACGCGATCGGCCCGGGATGCAGTGATGGAGGGCACTAGTGGTAGTACTAGAAACTTTGTAACATCCTCTTTCAAATGTACTTTACAGAATTCAAATGCAACATACAGTTCAGGAAATATAGTCAATTGAAATTGTGTCCATCTTTCTGAATCACTCTGTATCATAGCACATGTAACATCACATGCTAAGTCTTCTATTTCTCCTTCTACCCACACTGCTGTTCCCTTTGAACTTTGGAACTCGAGGGAAGTCCATCTATTACTCACTCCTCCAGCTTACGAATGCCCGCAAATGACCTTTGTTGTCCCATATAAACCTTCAGCATGGACCTATACAAAACATGTCACATGACAGCTAAGCACTGTTAGGGTGACATCATTGTGCATGCATGGAAGTTTGTTTACCAAGCCACTGCCTAGGAGTGGGTTGCATAATCCCGTTGTTCCACTGTTACATGTTGGACCGTGTGTTGCAGACATTGCTTAGCAATGGATTTACATGTTACATTACAATCACCAAGCCATAAATTTCTAAATTTTACTGTTTCCTCCTCATAATTTTATACTAAAATTTTTATATTCATATTGTTTGAATGAGTGTTTCTCTGGAATTATATATATCAAATATGATACCTGAAATAGTATTCTCAATTTTCTGTTGACTTCAATTGGTTCTTTCCTATTGAAATCTTAATAACATGGCTGCAAATTTTAAACCATTGCACACTGAAGACTACTGTAAAGTTTGAATTACTTAGATTCAGACAAAACTAGGAAATAAAAATGTACTTTTAGGTCTTAAAAAATTTCATTAAAATCTGGAAATGGAATTTATTTCTGCCCTTTCATTCCTTCAGAATTCTTATGAACCCTATCTTCTGGATGCTCTCTGTTCTTAACAAGAACTTGGTTTACTCTAAGCAGTGTCTATCACAGTACTTACTTGGTGCCTCATATATGTCATGTTCCTTATTCTCTAAGAATACAAAAGATGTGTTCTATTGCAAGGTGACTATAATTGTGGGAGCAAACTTATTAATGTTACAGTTGCTTGTGATTGAACACCATGAAGCTCCATCAAGCAACTTCCTTCTTGAGGAAGACTTTCCCCATATTTATAGAGCCTGAATGTTCAGTACCATGTTCTAAAGAAACTGGACCTTTTCTCAGTCCAATAAATCCAGTCAGCACTCTCATACAAAATTAATTTTAATACTGTCCTCCCACCTGTGCCTACATAATCCAAAAAGTCTTACATTCAGGCTTTTCGCCAAACATTTTCTAGACACTTCTCATGTCTCCCAAGTGTTACAGTTCAGGACTCAGCTTTGTGACTGAAGATGGGGAAATTTGGGGGAGTATATGTATATTGTCAGTACCCACTGTGCACTGCTCACATTAATCCCAGAGCTGTAGAGCTAGTCTCATGCAGTACATGTCCTTCCCATCTCATCTTTCCATGCTTAGGACTGCCACGTGGTCCTTTCACTTCTGACTTTTCAGTCAGAGCTCTCTATATATTTATTTGTATCCAATGTCTGCTACACACTCTGCCCAGTTCATATTTCCTGATTCAGTCAACCTAACAATACTGGGTAAAGCAATAAGTCACTTCCTCCATTCTTTGTTTCTTCAACTCTCTTAGCTCCAAATATTTTTATCAGCCTTTTGCTTTCAAACATTCTCACTACATTTTCTTTTTGAATTTTCTGTAACTCAAATTAATATTTTACACTCCGATATTCAATATATGTATTTTCTCTGCAACTCATGTTAAGATTGTCAGTGATTTTGCTAACTAATTCATATAAATGAGCATGCTCTGCAGGCTGGACAAGCATGCACATGCAGAATGGGAATCATAATGGATTGGCAACTCACTATTTTCAATTATTAGTACTATACAGTAAAGGTAAATATAGTAGGAAAAGTAGTTCATAATCTTGTTTACAAATTTCAGTACTGTATTTAATTATATTTTACTAGGTGGCAGATTTGAATCAGAATACAAGATTCTGGTTTGACGATATATGTACGTAGTATTGTTTTATATTTGTAACAGTAGCCTTTCTGGATGAAAGAGGTACATACATTGTAAATTTTCATAACATTCTTATTTTTCTTTAAATCTTATCAAGAAACAAGGATTCTCCATGTTAATTCCTGAGGCAAGATTCTGGGGTGGAAAGGGAATATTTCTGCAAACTATAAATCTGGTCTTTTACAGTCTATATGAATTATGGAATATGAGCAATTAAAGTGTCAATCTAGTGAACAATAACACAGCTAGTCGATATCAGATCCGAGGTTTTAATGGCAATACAAATTTTTATTCTGTTCTTGTAGGTTACTGTGTCCTATTCCTCAGGATTGTGGCTGGGGATCATGTGGTAGGGATAATACAGCTTGAGCAGAGTGATATTTTCTGGTAGCTGGATGTATGAGTAAGGTGTCATTAAACAAAGTAAAAAGAAGAAAAAACCCAGCTCAATAAAAATTTTCAACACAGAATAGGTTTATTAAACACACAAAATTCAGTGTTACACATCATGATATATGAGGGCTAGTCAGAAAGTAACCTCCGTTTATTTTAGGTAACAAACGTAGGAGTGGGGAGAGCTTGCACGTGTGAGGCAGCATCAACTGACTCATTTTGTCTTCTAAATTCATCACATAACTGGTCACACAGTGTTTATTCATGTCTCTACAGAGTGAGTTATAATGTGCCCTGCAATTGATAATCCCACCAGCTACAAAATTTGCAATGTTATCCACTTTCTTCTTGCTAAAAACATGAGTGCTGCAGAAATCAATCATGAATTTTAAGCAGTTTAAGGCAGTAAGACAATGGTGTATAAAGTTCAAAGATGGACGAGCAAACAAATGTTCACGATGAAGAGAGAAATGGTCAGCCATCTGCAGTAAGTGACGATCTTATCCATGGTGTTGACCAAAAAAATTGTGAAAGATGGCGCTTCACAATTTCTAGGCTTTTGTGTGAATGTCCACAAATTTCACACAAGACGAGTTTCAAAAATGCTCACAATTTCTGAACTTTCATGTGAATTTCCAAAAATTTCATGCACTGTTCTCTACAAGATTATCAGAGTTAGGCTAGGCTATCACAAGTTTTGCACAAGATGAGTTCCAAAAATGCACATGGGTGTGCACAAAATGCAGAAAATGGCTTTGGCTTTCATTTTTTTAAGGTGATACCAGAAAGATCGCAATGAACTTCTCATCACATCATACAATCAACAGGTGATGAAACCTGGGTTTCATTTGTGAATGCTGAAACCAAAGAGCAGTCATAGCAGTGGCTGCACACACATTCACCAAACAAGCAGAAAACGTTCAAAACAAATGTTCTCTGCCTGCCAGAAAGCTGACGGCAGCTGTTTTCTGGGACACGAAAAGAGTGCTGATGGTGGAATTCATGCAACAGGGGGCCACAATAACATTGATCATTCAGGACAAAAGACATGGAATGCTGATATCTGGTATAATGCTCCTCCATGACAATGCACATTTGCATGCAGCTGCTTGCACTTGAGCACTGCTTGAGCATTTCAGGCGGGAATTGTTTGACCACCCTTCTTACTGTCCTGCTCTCGCTCTGAATGACTTCCATGTGTTCACCAACCTGAAGAACTGGTTGTGATCATGTTTCAACAGTAATGAGTTCATGGAAGGTGTCAAAACATGGCTGAGCTCACAGGCAGCAGACTTCTTCGACACAGGCATACAAAAACTTATTCCCCGACATGACAGGTGTCTCAATTCCGGTGGTGACTATGCTGAGAAGTAGTTTAAGTGCGTACATATTTTTTGTATATTAATAATTTCTTTTCCTCACTGCTCGTCTTAACAGCTCACCAGAGGTTACTTTCCAAATATCCCTCATATGTAGGAATCAGAATACACACATTGAGATGACCAAATTTAAACTACGTACAAAGTGCTATGTAAGCTGCCATAGTAACTGCCTATGAGAGATTAAGTTAGAATGTCTCTTGGCTTGGTATGAACGCCAAGAACTTAAAAGCAGAATGTTCAAGAGAGAGGAGTACCACACCTTTTCTCTGCATGTGCAAGTACTTCTTCATTATGAATTTGAGAAACTAGCCTATACATGTGGGAAAACAGTCTAATGCATCATAGGGTTCAATTACTGACAATTCAATACAGCTGCTGGTGCAGCTACCTCTGTGACTTGCTAGATATGTAAACTTGTCAAAATGTTACATTTACCTTAAGAGGAATGACTCTGAATTTCTGATGCAGGACCACTTTAATGTGCAGGGTTTGATTCCTGTAATGATCTAGGATCTTATTCTATAACCTACTTAGTCTCACACATGGTTACCACTGTTCTGAAGGAACAAGCCACCTCCATTTACAGAGCAGACTATCACTTCTATTCTGCTTCTACTATTTTCAAAGCAGAACTTCCATACTGAAGTATGCTGCTTCAAAATGTTGGTAACCACATATGAGACTACGGTGTCCTAACCAGAAGACCACAATCCAAAACTGCATTCCCACAAATTTCTTATAATACATAAATCTGCAAACTTGAAAATTTTAAACAAAGAAATGTATTAAAAACTGTAATGGTACTTGTATACATTGTGCTAAATACATGTAAACTGATAATAAAATACATATCTTAGGTTAAGTTGCACATAAATCAAAATCTGGAAAGAAATCTTTGGTCACAACTGATGTGCATTTCATATAGCTCGCTCTTCAAACTCAAACTCATACTCACAACACGTCTAGCCAGTGGAGTTTTATGCTGAATATCAAAATCAGATTGTGTTGCTGCCTAGAAGTAAAACAGTAATTATTAACCTTAATATCTTCAACAGTGTTGTTATAATGATTGCCTCACTATACCAATATTAAATTGGACACTGTCCAATGTCCTCTATTTGAAACAGATGACAGTAAAACCAACCCTCAAACCATGGTATATACAAAAGTACTTCAGACAATGGACAAAAACCAACAAAATGCTGGTATAATAAACCAGTCTCAATAATAAAGTAACATCAAAATTAGTTTGCAGTATACATACTCTGACAATAAAGTTCGTGAACTTGCCACCGTGTGCTTGCCATGGCAGCAGTGGACAGAAACCTCAGTATGGCTTGATGATGTTGGCATATCAGCGTTTCACAGCTATTTTATTGTTGATCTATGGCAGCCTCTTTCTGAGTGGTGTCTGTTATTTTCCGAGTGTGTTTTGGTGTGCCATCACAAGAATGACACAGCTTCTTGTTAAACTTGGCAAGAGTGGAAGCAAAATCAGAGAGATGTTAGTGTAAGTTTATGGGCATAATGCTATGATGAAAATGGCAGTTTACAAGTGAGTGACATGTTTTTCTGAGGGAAGAGAAAGTGTCACTGATAAAGAGAGATCAGGACAGCCAGCAACAAGCAGAACTGAAGGAAACACTGCAAAAGTTTGTCAAACTGTGTACGAAAATTGTTGGCTGTCAAGAGCATAGCAGAGCAAGGAAACATGGACAGAGAAAGAGTTAGGAAAATCTTAACTGAAGATCTTGACGTGAGGAAGGTGTGTGCAAAAATGGTCCCAATGGACCTGCTCACACGGCAATGTCTGTGAAGGAGTTTTTGGCTAGTAAACAAATAACTGTGATGCCACACCCTCCCTATTCACTGTATCTAGCCCCCAATGACCTTTTCTGTTCCTGAAGCTAAAGGAAATGTTGAAAGGATGGCATTTTGATGACACTGCTGACATCGGGTGTTATACGAAGACAGCTCTGAAGGTCATTCCACAAAACCAGTTCCAAAATTGTTCTGAAGGGTGGACTGGGCACTGTTATTCTTGCATAGCCTCCCAAGGGGAGTACTTTGAAGGTGACCACAGTAATATTCGGAATTAAGGCGTGTAGCACTTTACCACGATGGGTTCGCAAACTTTATTGTCAGACCATGTACTCATATACCACAAAAAAGTTTCAACATATAACACAAACAATACAAAGTAAATCATATTGTATTACAACTCAGAAGACAATGTTCAGTCTGTTTGAACTGATTCACAGTCAAGATCTGAAAAGCAATAAAATTATTTGGTTCTTAGATTTTCACAGCCTGTCTGATGTCCTTAACAGGATTAGTAATGTTTGGGATTACTGAGTTTCTGGACTTTGTCCATCATCTAATATTAAAAGAAACATAATGTTTCGGAAACTGGATCTATTTCCATTCTCAAGTTAAAGGGTGGGGAGGTGTCTACCCAGCTGGGTACATTACATAGAGCCAATCTCAACCACTGGACATCCTAAGTCAGTATAACTACATCTATATATGCACCTTGGCTCAGGCTTAGTCACTTAGACAGAATAAGAAAATTTATAATGAAAATTTTGGAAATGTATAAGAAGACCCAAAACTAAGAGAAAAAAAGAAGTCAAAGAACCATCAAACCAATGTCCTTAATGCTCTTGTTCTGATTGTCTGTTGCCAGCTCACTAATTTTGTCTCCCCCACCCCTCCAGTCTTCATAGCAGTGCTTAATTAAGCACATGGGCAATTTTACCTTTACACAGCATCAAATTATGTAATTAGTAAATAGTGAATTAAAAAGGATGAGGAAGGGAGCAGTTCATAGCTTGGGACCACTAAACCTCAACTGCAACATTTAGTTTTTTTACTCTACCAGTGCTTTTCCAACTTAACCAAGGTGTGGGATTCTTTGGGCCAGTCTAGAAAACCGAAATTAATGACTGTGGGGATTCGTTGCACTGACCACGCAACACCTTCTATCCGCTAAAGTCGGCACTAAAATTCGCTGACAAGAGGCGGTTGCATAGTCGGTATAGATCGCTTGTGGACTAAAATCACGGAGTGGAACCTTTGGGAAATAAAACAACTAATAAAAATAAAGTGTTGACATTGCACCCTGCCATAAAATATTATGTTTCTGAGAAAGGGCTTTCAGTTCCAACTAGATTGTTAAGTAAACTGGAAGGGTTACATCTTCTGTGATAATATAGAGGTTTTTCAGGTGTTCTGGTGCAGCTGCTAAACCTAAGGTAGTAGTTTACTTGAGAGGTGGAAATAAAAAACATTTAGGGTTTAAATCCTCAAACAATAGGGGCATACGAAAATGCAGAGAAGTTTTTTTTCTATATTTCTGAAGACTTTCAACATAAAAATGTAAACTTTTCATGGAAGTCTCACAAATGTGTGTGGAACAGCAGAAAATGTTTAGACTGCAGGTATGTCACTTTTGCAAGTACTCCGGGTTAAATTTCTGCATTGGCAGTCACATTCAGCAGAGTGTATTTAAGAGCAGTGGCGTGCCGTGCACGGAAGGGAAGCATTGCTTCCGTTGTTAAGAAACGAAAAGAAACAGATGTATAACAAAATGTCGAGAAATAGTTGTTTTATTCTTTATTGAGTTATCATGTAACACAATTTATTTCGGTATTAATCCTGGAAACTTGCGCCATTACAAATTTGTCGAAATTTCACTTCCTTCACTGGTTGACATATGGCAACAGAAATGTTTTCAAATAATGAAATGCACTCTATAAATGTGCATATAATAAATTACATACCTTACGGAGAATTATGCCAAACTGTGGCAAATAATTTGAAGATTTAATATGAGGTACTATTTTCATACAAATTCTCGCAGCCATGACTGCAGCCAGAGACATCTGTCGGTATTTCATACAGTGAATCAGAGTCCCCTGCAAATGTACAAATATCAGTTATGTAGTATGTATTTATAATTGTTCTTTCAGTGGTTTTACAGGTTGTGGAACTTGCATAAAACGAATTTTTGCTTGCTGGACGTACTCAAAAATTTATCATGTCAAACTACGGATTTTTCGGGCTCCTACAGTCCTTACACTGTAAATGCCATCTTACCCCAGCCCTTCCCAAGCGCCAGCAAAGACTTGGGGAACGAATTCTTCCGCAGCGGACGCAGAATAGAAGAAGAAGAAGCATCACCGTTCTCCGCCACTTCTGCGACTTCTAGCGCGCTTGGGAATGAAGCATGTCAGTTCTGTGTAAGTAGGGAATACTTTGAATCCCGATAGGGCAAACACAAATGTCGGCTACTAAAGGTGCTGGACTGGCCGTGCCATAGCTCAGGCGTTTTGTCGCCAGCTTCCCACCGCTGTTCGAGCCCAGGTCAGGCCATGTTGAATTTGTGGTGAACAAAGTGACACTCGGGCACGTTTTCTTCAAGTACTTCGCTTTCCCCTGCCAATTCTCATTCCACCGACTGGTCCACATTTATCATCATCATCTATTATCCGGGTCTGGTACAATAGGCCAATTAGTGGCCGACGTACCAAGTGGACTCACCCCACCGCAAGAAATTAAACTGACTAAAAATGTATTTGACTGAACATTGCAAAATTTCGGAAACGTTCTCACGACGGTAATTATGGACATTATTGTCACATGGGACGTTCAGCTCTGTAGTATGGTATATATTTACCAGACTACAAAGCATCATATCCCAGAATACAACAATTTTCATTACACAGTTGTTCGAGGAGCACAGCACATGTGATTCTAATGATCTCGTACAACAGATAATACTGTCAAGGGGGAAGGAGGAATTTGAGAGGTATGTAGGAAGGCAGAATTGTCCCGATGCAATTAAGTTCCACGCCAAGAAGTTGTACACGGTGTGTCCAGGATCCGTTAGGACTTTTTTTTTTTAATTTGTCCTGCAATGCCATCTGTTGGCGAGTTGTGGCGTTAAGGTCCTTGAAGTTTCATTTCAAAGCTACATCGCTACATCATGTGTTGTGACCGTTGTGACCTTGAATGCAACAGTACTGTTCTGACGCTCGTCGGAAAATGGCGATTGAACAGAGAGCCAACATCAGATTTTGTTTGAAGTTAGGCAAAACCGCCGGAGAATCGTACAAAATGATGAAAAGTGTGTACGGTAGTGATTATTTGAGTGGCCCGAACATTTTTCGATGGTATGCTTATTTCGTGACGGCAGGGAGGACATCGAAGACGCTCCACGTGCATCAAAGCTGAGAATAAGTCGCACTGAAGAAAATGTGAAAAAAGTGACCGAAATCCTTGCATCAGACAGATGTGTTTCTGCAAGACTTACCGAGGAGCTTCTGGGAATACCAAAGAGTATTGTGCATCAAATTTTGACCGAGGATTTGGGCAAACGGAAGGTCTGTGCGCCGTTAATACCGCACACGCTGTCAGGCGATGAAAAACATGCCAGAGTGGAACAATGCAAAGACATGTTACGGTCGGCCCTAAGTGATACAAAATATACAAAATCGATTGTTACTGGTGACGAGACATTGTTTTCAATATGAGCCTCTCACAAAGCGGCAGAGTGCAGCGTTGTTGAGCCCAAAGAAGCCGAAACCAAAGAAAGTGCGCATGCAAAAGAGTCGAGTAAAGACACTGCTAGCCGTTTTCTTCGATTCCAAAGGAATCGTTCACAAGGAATTTCTGCCAGAAGGTCAAACAGTGAATTCTGATTATTATCTCGGAGTCCTCAATCGTTTATGGGATAGAATTCTTCGAATTCGACCTGAGTATCGAGAGCAAGGTTCCTGGTCGCTCCTCCACGACAATGCCCCACCACAGAAATCGAAGATCGTGCGTGATTTTCTTTTTTGCCAGAAAAGGGATCACAATCCTTGATCATCCTTCGTATTCGCCAGATATGGCTCCAGCAGATTTCTAGTTGTTCCAGAAGTTAAGTTGGCGATGAAAGGAGACCGTCACGACACCATCCAGGACACCCAAAGCGAATTTACCGCAGTTTTAAATGCGATTCCGCAAAAAGAGTACAGTGACTGTTTTCGAAAACTTTTCAATCTATTCCAGCTATGTATTGATTCAGAAGGAGACTATTTTGAATAAAAAGAGTGAAAATTTGAAAATAATTCACGTCTTGTATTTCTAATGAACACATTCCTAACAGAACCTGGACACACTGTGTGTGTGGGAGTTGAAGCGTAGCTCAACGCACTAACCTCGATACTAGATTTTCCTGAGTGTTCAGTTTCTCTCCCCGGCCACTATAATCCCACGGAAAGCGCTCCCCATTTTTTTTTTTTTAGAAAATAGACTGGATGGGCGGTCCCGATGCAGTGGCACACAGGGAACTCTCTTGGCTCTACTGACAATCAAACCCCGATTCCTTAGTCATCCAGCCCGTTCCTATACAGACTGAGCTATTCCGGCCACTGGTAAGAAAATTAGCCATGATTCTGACTGATCTGATCTAAGAAGGCATTCATCTCCTGTCTAAGAGCAACTTTCCTCATCAATGGTATAATTAGCTGAGTTACGTTGACACTGTTGTAACTGTAAATTGGAAAAATCTTCTTTGAAACTTGAAACTTGTAGGAAAAAAGAAAAATTGTAAAAAGGTTCCTGAAATGAAAAGTACGCAATGTAAACTACGCCTTCAAAAAGAAGAAAAAAGAAAGGAAAGGGAAGAAAATAAGGTTGAGTAATAACCTAAAAAGAAAGAAAGATCATTGTGTAAGACAATTCTTAAAGGGACAGAAACATGAGAAAAGAGAGAGAGAAAGACAGAGACAGAAGAGAAGGAAGGAACCTAAAGCTGTATATAAATTACTTAATTACTTAACTGCTGTAGTAACAAACTATTGCATACATTGTTCACTGTAAATTATTTGTGTACCCCAACCTTAAGAGAATATTCCTTTTCACGGAAAATAGAATCAGAATATGGCCGAACTCTAGAGAGAGCGAGAATTTGTCAAGTATGTTTAAGTCTTCATGCCATTTTCATTTCTTTAAGTGATATTACGTACTTTAAGGCTTACTACCATTCAGTCCATAACTTTTTGTCTTCTCGTCTGCTGTCTAAAGACGTAAGAAATAGAATATAGAAAATTATAATTTTGTCTGTGGTTTTATAAGAGTGTGAAACTTGTTCTCTGACATGAAGGGAGGGACAGACTGAGAATGTTTGAGAACACAATGCTGAGGACCTTTGGGTTCCATAAAATTTTGGGAAGTTCTTGAGTAGCTGCACATTTGTGGGCTTCTCAAGAAGGGCTCAGCTCCATGAATTTAGTAAGTTAGATATAATACTTATTCTTCATTAATGAGGCAGTCAAGATGAAGCTTGAACAGTTACTTCAATTTCAGAACAAACCTTCACTTGGAAGCTTGTAGCCGTTCATTATAACCTGCCGGTAATGAGGAGCAGAAGTTAATTTATTATAATTAACATGCGTGTTATGTGTTTACAGTGTATAAAGAGATATATGTCATATACAGCACCCAGGAGCTGACATAGGACAATTCTTGCTGTCTTATCCGGATGCTGCTAATGTTTTTTTGTTTTTTCCGAAATTTCGAGTTTTGAGACGGCGGCAAAATAACTGCGTAATTCTTGCTCTGGCGTCATGTGCAGCACTTCATCTTCGAGTAGGAGGGCAACAGGCCCAAGCTTTGACCCTTGTCAATCACTGACCTGTCCAGTATACCGTTTGCGTCTGAAGGCTCAAAGTCTCTAAGAACTTCAGTTGACTGGAATTCCGGAAATTACTAACACCTCCTAATTGTTAAACTAGACCATTCGGGAAAACTAGGGAGGCAACCTTTGCTGCGAAGAAGAGAGGTCCTAAAATTTTCTGAACGTCGACTCTGCAAACACTCGGTTTCTAGTTATCAAAATATACGGGAGCAAATCCCCGCTACTAGAATTCTAAGTTCACTACCTACATACTTATTAAGCTGACTGTTATTCAATTATTCAAAGGACCCAGAGTGCATTTTATGGCAGTAAGTCAATCTGTAAACATAATGATATATTTCAGAGCATCCTGTTGCAATATATAGATCCGACTTAGGGATTTCTGCGCCGTCTAAGTACAACGTCGTTCATTGTTCCTTTATTGGACATTATTTCACTACACGTTTCGGCCTAAATGGCCATCTTCAGGTGTACGGTGTAATAAGGTTTTCTTAGAGTGAGCAGCAGAGTCCTGAACTACAACAATCTGTACACCTGAAGATGGCCATTTAGGCCGAAACGTGTAGTGAAATAGTGTCCTATAAAGGAACAATGAACGACGTTGTACTTAGACGGCGCAGAAATCCCTAAGTCAATCTGTAAACTATTAGAAAAGGTATGGTAGTATTAAAGCGAACTCAGTTTGTTAGTATTCGAGTGTATTAATTATCCTAGTGCTGTTCAATAAATCACGACTTCGAATGTAACCAGCGTAGTCATGGAGCGTGTGTGCTTGTGTATAGGAACAGAACACTTCCCGATCTTCCAGAGCAAGTTAAGCCTAAAGACAGGCCACATGTCCTACCCAGTCACAAACCAGAGCTAGTCACCCCTGCTGATCCTGACCCAAAGGCATTATAGTAATTTGTAGCCCCTGTAATGTGATAACTACTGGCACCCAAATAAGTTCTTCTGCCTTCCCAGCTCATCATGTCAACACCAAAGAGAAGGGGAAGGCGATAAAGTCAACCACGTACTTCAGGAGCGGAATTTTCGGCATTGCCTACCGGAGAAGGCCACACCTTATCCAGCCTGTCTCCGAACAGCAACCCAGGTAACGTGAGGCCAGGGGCATCTCGAAATATGGGGCTAAAGGCAGCGACAGCAGCTCGCCATAAAAGGAATGCCTGTAAGTGTCGCCCAGTGCGTGACTGTAGCACAGGGAAACAAGGGGTAGAAAAAATCAGTCATACTGTAATACCTTGGAGATCAACTCAAACACAGATAATGTGTATCGCATGATTAGAAAGGGGCTGTATCTATGACCTCGTACTCACACTTTTACTCTGAAACTGACTGTAATATTCTTAGCGCGAATACTTGTCCTAGCTAGAGAACTAACCAGTCCGCCGTGTTGTATAGGCTGAGAAACACCTCAACCCAAACAATACGGTGAAACGGTAAAAAAATATAGTTGTCCCTGTACTTAACTAAGTAAACACTACGCCATGAAGGCGTACAGGGGAGTGGATGTATAGACCCACGTTTTCTTGACCTCGGCACTGGTTGGAGGCGAATGTTCAGCTTCACGCCCCGGCCATTTTACCCCCAGGGAAAGAGCCCGTGGTACCCATTGGTAAGGAGGATGGGTGAACCCCAGACCCGGCCTGAACGACATAGAGAAGTGAAAAATCTTGATCCCACCGGGACTCGAACTCCGACCCCTCGGTCGTCCAGCCAGTAGCTAGTCGCTATACTGACTTTGCTATCCCCAAATATTTAATTCTCTACAGAGGAAGGTTAAAATTCTTCCATGAGACTTCAAGCTCCGCTGGAAAAGAGAGAAGGGGGAAGGAACATACGTACATTCTGCATACACTATGAGGAGACAGAAGAGCCTGCCTAGCAAAATACTATTCATAAGGAGACTCTTCTCTTTCCAGTAGTTCTAAGAAAGCAGTTTTGGTAATAATATTTCAGGGATCGATAAAAATTTACCGCAGACCAGTGCAGTCCGTGGACCGGTAGTTACTAACATTAAGAACCAATCAGCTAAGCAGTGAGCGGAAGAACACAAGTGCCTTTGTTTATATCAGGGGTAAACTAACTGTGAACGCAGTAAAGTATGTACCAGTACAATTGGGACATTGCGTGTTACACTGCCGAAATCCGCGTTGGATGGCGGGCAGTAGTGCAGCGGTGTTAGCGTATATTTCCAGAAAATTGTTTTTAGTTTGGAATTCTTGCTTTGATGTTTGCTTTTGGCCTTGTTTATATAATTAAATATTTTCGACAGAAATTTCTCAGAAGAATGTGAGTTATGTTTCATTTCTATATACGAACTATGCTCATATTGCCCGACCGTATAGCATAAAGGTAAGAGATCAAACATGTAGACAATAACTATTTTGAGGGGTTGTGATAAACTTTGATTTTAAATATAAAAATACTGTTCAAAGAGGAGGATGATTTCGGAAGGTAACAGGCCGTGGAGGCCCAAAGGATTGTGAGACTTCGAGGCTCCCACGTTTTCTAGACAGTCGGCTCACAGATGGCGGTGAAGTTGTGAGCCTTACACGCCGGTCTGCCGCCCTTTACCCCAGCAAGTTTCCTGGTACTCATTTCTGTTAGAGGCTGAGTGGACACCAGGGACATAGGGCGGCTGGAAGGATTAGGTCAATTGAAAAATCCAGTGGTATTATCAGGAATCGAACCCACGACCTTCCGGCTTGTAGCATAATGCTTCAACAAACTACCGAGTGCGCCCACACGCACGCGCGGACACACACAGAAATATAACATATAGTCATAAATACATAGAGATGTATTTGTTTAAAGGTGGGATAATACCTCATACTGAACACATTAAATTTAAATTCTGTTCTTCTGGTGAGAATTAATTGGCGGGCAGAGCCAAAAGAAACTGAATGATCAACCTTTGCAAATCTTTAACCTCTCATAACCTTGAAATCCACATGTCCATAAACCTTGCAGCAGCAACGATTTTAGATATAGTCCGGCTATTTAGTCTTCATTACCAAATTTTAGATTTCGGTATCTGAAAACATTATGCTTCCAAAAGTTCATGAGATTCGGAAACTTTCGAATTTAGGCCTTTTTATTCACGCCATTTTTTAGAAATTGAATATTGTTGCCACTGAATAATTGAGATATGCAGCGTCAATTTATATTTTAAACTTGACTTGAGTTTGTAATATCATTTTTGTGAGAATATTTGGTCACACATTCTACAGATAAGAGTTCATCCTAAAATGTGTAGAGCCAGGTCATTCCTTTTCTTCCTCACTCACTCTTGGAGCTGAGCCCTTCTTGAGAAGCTTCCAATCGTGCAGCGACTTAAGAACTTCCCAGCATTTATGGAAACCAAAGGTTCATTACCATGTTCACAAAAGCCCTCTACTGGTCCCTATCCTGAGCCAGACCAATCTAGCCCATACCACCCCATCCTATCAAAGATCCATTTTAATATTATGCAGCAAATACGTATCTGAACTGTGCCACATTTTCAAAACATCTGTTA
Organism: Cryptotermes secundus; assembly: GCF_002891405.2. Taxonomy (NCBI): domain Eukaryota; kingdom Metazoa; phylum Arthropoda; class Insecta; order Blattodea; family Kalotermitidae; genus Cryptotermes; species Cryptotermes secundus. The sequence continues at coordinate 1,340,522 of NW_019730109.1, forward strand.
CCTATCTTTATGTCACTGTTTTGCCTAGCATTTTAGTGATGTGATAGCAACATATACACATACTCAGTTTTCTTTGTGTTTACTTCTAGACCAACCTCCTCACTAGCACCAATTAAAGTTTGTATGTTTCTCCTTATGGTATTTATATTATCACCCAGTGGATTCACATCATCAGCATAGACCAACAGTCGATGTGTCCCATTTAATTTTAGTCCCACCTGGTTTTCTTGGACCTTAATAATGGCATATACTAAAACAAAGATGAAAAAGAGTGGCAATAAAACATCTTATTGTCTTAGACCATTCTAGATAGGAAAATTATCAGACAAATGTTTACCTATATGGGCTTTACCATATGCTTTGTTTAAACATATTTTGATCAGATTAACTAGTTTCATAGATTTCTCACACTCTATGAGAATATTGTATACAGTACTTCCCTCCTAACTGAATTATAGACCTTCTTGAAGTCTATGAATAGCTGATGTACTGTCTCATTGTACTCTCATTTTTTTCCAGTTTCTGACGAATGCAAAAGTTCTGACCAGTAGTTGATATGTTAAGTTGAAATCCACAGTGATGAACCCCAATAATATCATCTATGTGTGGACTTAACCTTGAGAGAAGAATATTGGATAAAATTTTGTATGAAGTTGATAGCAGTGATATCCCACGATAATTACTACAGTCAGTTCTATCATCCTTGTTGTGAAGTGGTACAATAATAGACACCTTCCACTGATCAAGAAATCTTTCCTTATTCCAAACAGAATTAGTGAGCTTATGGACCTTAGGATGTTATATTTCACCTCATGCTTGAATCATTGCTGATAGGATTTGATCACTACCTGGTGATCTATACTTTTTCAATTTTGCAATAGCAATTTCTTCCTTGAGAGATCTAGGCTCAGGTACTAACAGCTCAGTTATATGTGTTTATATCTGCCTCAAATCACTGACCCTATGTACTTTCAGTGACTGAGAGAAGAATTTATTCCACCTACTCAAAATGGTGTGGAAATCTGCAAGCAGGTCACCATTCTCATCCTACACTAAGTTAGTTAGTTAGTTAGTTATTGGAGAGGGTAGGTTTCCCCATGCACTTATACCTGTCTTGGTCCTTTGTGCTTCCCTCTATGATATTCTACCAGTCTCTATATCCTACCGGTACTGGTGCTTACCATCAGTCCCACCCAGCCAGCGAGATCGGTCTCTACTTAGCTGAGCGGTATCTATAATGCTTCCCCCATCTACCAGAGGTATTAGTGGCTACTGTTGGGCGGGAGACGTCCGTAATTTTGCTCAGTGCCTCCTTTGGAGACATGAGGTTCTTTTACGTGCCGTAAAGTTACGACACGGGACCCATGGCTTAAAGTCCCTCCCGGAGGACTTGTTCCCAGAATTTTTCCGCCCTTAAAAATTCGACGACCTCTGCCGGGTATTTGAACCCGCGTACTACGAGTCATGAGGTGGGAACGTTACCTCTAGACTATGGAGGCCACTTACACTAAGTTACTTCTAGGTTGATAACCCCTCTTTAATCATTTATTCCTCTATACAGGTCTCTAATGTTCTTGTTCTTACTGTTAATTTCAAGCTCCTCAATTTTGTCTTTCAGATATTCCCTCTTTATATTCCTGAAATGCCTGGTGGTTTCAGGTCTTATATAGTTCAGATTATCCCCATTTATTTCACTTGGATTCTGTAACCACTGAAATTTGGCTTGTTCCCATTGTTCAAATAATTATGAGAATTCTTCATTGAACCATGGCTTATGCTTTTTCAGTTCATAATAACCTAGACTTTCCTTCACAGAAATGTGTATATTCTCTGTAACAGTTCCCCAAGCTTTATTAATATCCACCTCAGTTTCCAAATTTTCCAAGCCGCAAACCTATATGAGATTTCAACATTATGCTACTCTTTACCCTCTACTTTTTTAATTTCTTGAGATTGAACCCCTCCTTATGAATTGTGTGCGTTATTTGTTTCCTCACTGCCAGTCCCTCCCTAACTTTTACCACCATCAGGTAGTGGTCAGTATCACAGTCTGCTGCCCTGAATAATTGGACATAAAGTATACCTTAATGCCATCTCCTATCTATTAAAATATGATCAATTTGATTGTGTGTTTTCCCATAAGGAGACAAGTACATTTATGAATGTTATTACTCTAATGAATGTTTATTACTCTAACTCCATTATCATTACTAATTTCGTGCAAACTCTCATTTCCAATTGTTGGTTTGAGAACATCTTCCCTACCTGTAAGATTTTAGGTTTTCACGGCAGTGACTATGAAGAAAGCAGTCTTCTGGGATGTGGCAAAGTTTAGATATGGTGTTAACCGACGTTTTGGAGGACCGTATCGCCTCCATCTTCAGGGTAGAAAGGAAAATAAGAAAATCCACAAGTGAAGAGACAGTGAGAACAGGTGCAAGCAGACTAATGTTGGAAATAAACTCAGCTATATGAGAGCAGGGAAGGAAGGGACAAGTCTACATGGGAAATCAGTGGAGGGGAAGGGTCTGGACAGGAGCAAGGTTAGAGCAAGTATATGATATTGTGTCAGGGGAGAAGGGCAAGGTTAATGGGAGGGCATTAACCCTTAAGCTGGGGGGGGGGTTGCTATGTGAGTCGATCATGGACTATGTGGCCTTGTGGATCTTGCCCCCCCCCCGGGACATTTCGCTTCTGACTGCTTCTTCCCCTTCTCTGTGACCCATATATATGAGTCACAGAGAAGGGGAAGAAGGAGTTCCCGCTCACCATCCCAGTATGTTGCAGGGTCCCTTCACAAGAACATTTTGAAACATGCGCTTCTTTACTCAGAATCAGCTTAGTCATTTTTCATATTTTCCGAAGGTTTTTCTTCGAGAACGGCCGCCTCTGTGGTCTAGTGGTCAGAGATCCTGCTTACAGATCCAGAGGTCCAGGTTCGATTCCCGGCGCTGCCAGATTTTGTGAGAAATAGTGATTCTGGATCTGGGTTAGCTCAGCCTCGAGAGGATAATTGTGGAGCTACTTGAATGGAAAAGTGGCGGCTCCGGTCCAGAAAGCCGAGATTAACGGCCGTGGGAATCCGTTGTTCTGACCACGCGACACCCTCTATCCGCTAAGGTTGGCACTAACTTCGCCGACAAGCGGCGATCGCTCGGTCGGTATAGTTCGCTTGCGGACTAAAAAGCCACAGCTTCTTTTGCTTTGAGAAAGGTTCTAGTCCCAGAT